>NW_010965373.1:2721226-2746624 GCF_000463585.1 Tarenaya hassleriana | reverse complement strand
TGAACCGCTACTAGGGAAAGGAGCCTTGGTCAGAATGAAGTCATCAACAGAATCAGCAGCTCCTTGGGGATGATCATAGACCAGTGACATCTTTTGCGGCTCGGCAGCTCCATAGACGGCGGGCGAGGACTTTGTTCCGGTAGTTTTGCCGTTAGATTGCGACTTTGCCGCGGAAGACGAAGAAGGAACAGAGTCTGAAGATTCAAGCTCGACTCTGATTCCAGTGAGAAGAAACCGCTGGTGGGAGGAAACGTGGGTGTTAGCCGTATGTATTGCAACGTCACATTTCCGACATAGCAATGCTCGGTCTTGAAGACAGAAGAAGAATCCAGAAGCTTCCTGTTACATTTCAATGGAGGAGAAGGAAATTAAGCACGCAGCCAAAGCATGTACACACACACAACCAACACAACAGCACTGCTTCTGCCAAAAACAAGACAAAGAACCTGTCCCAAGCAACGGCAACCAAAGTATCAGAAGAAAAGAGCTCTTCAAAGGGCAATGAAGTTAAGACACCACCATCGTATCTGGTAAGAACCCGTGAAAAAAGATCGGATTTATAGGCCATCTGTGATGGGAAGGCGATCAAACTCCCCGGAAATGGCGTCAAAGTCAGAGACTTTGATAATGTTAATCTATCTTACTTAACACTGATTTATGTCTACATAATAACAATCTAAAGCCTGAGGAGGGTAAATTCCCAATCAAGCAAAGAACCTGAGAAGGAAAAAAAAGATTTTTTCTCACACCAGCAAATAAAAAAATTCAAACTTTCCACACTGATTACAACCAAAAACACACGGGAACAGAGGAGAACCACGGGTCAAGAACAATGGTACATTCAAAAAAAGAAGAAAATCGGCAAGGGGGGAGAAGGAGAAAAGGGGTACCTGGCAAATATCGCATTTGGGCATGGAGGAGGAGTAGCCGGAGAGTGGGACCCTCTGGTGTTTTCCGGCGAGTTTATTGGCGGCGTGAACCTTCTCATCGCAGCTCCGGCAGAGAGCCGCCTCGTCGGCGCAGCAGAGCACCGCCGCCTCCGCCGCCTCGCACACGTTGCACTGAATCTTCATATCAATCTCTCTCTAATCCATCAAAGGAGCAAAATGTTTGGTCTTGAATCTATGAAAGATTCGGCCAGGGGAAGATGATTTCGGAATTTATCCAGAAGTTTTCCTGTCTTGGATTTTTCGCCTCCTCGGTTTCGGTTGGAGATTTTTCCTCGAGTGCCTTTTAAAAACAAATTTTTTAATACGGGGTTTTGATTTTCTGGTAAGAAAAATGGGGACTGAATCTGGAGCCACGTTTGTCTGGTAAGTGATTGTAATTGAATGAAATAATATAAAGTTGTATTTAAAAATAATTTATACAATTTTAAAAATTAAATCGATACGTTTTTGTAAACAAAAATAAATAAACCTAAAAAATAAATAAAATTAAAAACATTTATTTTAATTACGATTGAAAACCGATTTGGTAGAATTTTGATGTAATATAATTTTTTTTCCTTTTTGGATAGAAGTGAAATTAAAATTGGGGATATTATTTTGTGAGGCTGTGAACAGAGGGGAGACACGTTGTGTTCCACGAGCAGAGCCTTAATGGAGGAGACCAGACCGCCTCAAGTTGCAGGAGATGAAGTGAAAGATCCCCAGATTTCAGGTTGAATTTTATTTTTTTTAAATATTATTATTATTATTATTATTTATTTTGGTATGTTCTAAAAAAATCTGAATAAAATAGATATATAGTTTGAAAAAATTTGAAAACCCCCTTTCATTTATTTTATATTATATAATAATGTAACTGTGTGTATTTAAAATGTTGATTTTTTTAATATCTAACAGAAAAAAAATTACTATTTTTTATAGTCATTTTTTTCATCTTTCTAAGATATATATTATTTAACGGTGTAAAACAGAAGGTAAAATTAAAAATTCAGATTTAATGGAATAGATCACGGATGTTAGATTTATTTTCATAATATTCCTTTAATGGTGCAACCAATTGAGTTTTAGTAATATTACTTAAGATACAATATGGACATATATATATATATATATATATATCATTATATCTCCATAGTTGCCTCTTTGTACTTTTGACCCCTCGATTTGATTTCACACATGTTTTCATATTATTCAAGGGCTCCTTTAGATATTTTCATATGTATAAAAAAGAAATTCCGTATGATTGTAATATAATTCCATATCACTCAAGCGAAACATCAATTTTTTGGATAATAAATGTATATGTCGAGGTCCAAACTAATCATGCGATCAATAAAAACCATGTGATTAAAATATAGACATTGTTTTCCAATTTTAAACTCAAATTCGAAACATAACAAATAATTTATATCATATTTCACCCGTTAAACCATCCAAATTGGATTATTCAAACTAACATTTGTGCATATTAAACGAGATTTAGACAATTCTAACATCATTTACCAAATTATAATAACTATTATTGTAATTCACAATTTGTTAATGTCTAAGCCGACATAAAATTATATTTTCGACCCTTCCAAGAAAAAAGAAAAAGAAAAAGAAAAGATTATATTTTAAGGGAAAAAATACAATGTTTTTCAGACAAGCGAGCATTCTACAATCATTAATAGGTCCCTTTTAGACAACAAAAGGAATAAAGCTTCTGGATGGTTCGGGATTTTTACATATCAATTGATTAAAGGATCGAATTCGCCCACGTTCTGGATGGTCCATCATATAAATGCTCACATTACCAACACAAAACAATTACTCGCATCTTTATTCAATGACATAGAGAAACTTTACTATCTATAGAGATATCTACAAGTGGAGAAATATGAAGGGAGATAGATGCAATCTAATACCTTGATCTGTTCCCGGACAATGCATGAGGTGGCAAGAACACATTCAAGAAAGGTGCATCAGAAGATATTTCGACTGTATCTCCGAGCTGCATAGTGTAACGGATATGGCAACCGTCGATGTAGACCGAGCCGTGGTCGGAGTACCAGTCCACGTCCATGGATTGATCCGGTTCGATGAATCCGTGCATCAGACTGGCCGATGACGAACCGGGCGAGATGGGTTCTCTCACCATGTACTGCAGGTCACGAGACGAAACGGGCATTACGAACCCACCAGCCGAAAGCATTGCCGCCGTGGAGCCAGCACCCGTGCAGATTCTTAGACCGCTGGACCGGCAGTTCACTGTTTTGGACCATGACTCGTTATTGTCTTTGCCCTTAATCCTACAGATCAACATTGATACATAGTGTTAGACTCAAAATTAAAAAGGGATACAAGGAAACATAACTATCCTACAGATGTAAATCCAAGACCAGGAACTCTTACTTGAATGAGAATCTTGAAACAGTGGCAGGACATGGGTGTGCAATCAAAATGTCGTTGAGTGCATGTGTTGGGAGCGGTTTCGAGTTTAACTTCACCGCTATTCTGGATACTTCCGAAGGAATTGTTCTACCAAACAAAATGTCATCAAGAATCTGTGAACAATGGGCAGCTTGGCCATGTCAGTTACTTAGAACACAAAAGGAAATCGAGCCAAAATACATAGCCATGGAAATCTTAATCTGAAATAACAATGAGACCGGATTACGGAGTAATGTAACTTAATTGGTTTGCGAACATGATTGGTTCCCTTCCAAACTTACCTGTTCAAAGTTTTCAACCGTTGCAGCACAGAGATGCCCAGTGCTCCTACTAGCATCAAACTGATCGCTCATTGCTTCCACCTGCAGTTACCACCAAACACTAACTCATTCCCGCAATCTTTGAAATAGTAACTCGATATCAGGAAATGTATCGGCTGAGAAAAGGGAAGAAGACAATTTTAACCTCTTCCGCTTGTGTCGGGTCAGAATTCACTCCTAGAACAGGGATCGAGTCATCGATGAAATGACTGGCCTGCAAAAGGGTGCCATCGCCGCCGACAGTAATGACCATATCGACATCATGAATGGGATGCAGTAAATCATTACGTGATATAGGTCTCCATTCAACCGGCTTCTTACGTAAAATCTCCTGACAAAATTTCACAGCATCCTTGTGTACTGCATGCCTACTTTCAAGATACCGAAGAACCTGTTACTTGGGCAAAAGAAAACCGAGTTAAGCAAAACGAAAGCAGACATCACCAATTCATAGAAAGAGTGAAAAGGGGTAATATCCAAATATTCAACCTTCATCAAGAAACAACACAGAACCATGAAAAGGAGAATCCCGACAATGAAAAAGCATCAAGGGTTACTCATTTTTCCCGCTCGATTCATCAACCAAAAGCCTGAATCGACCCTCCTCTAAACCATAGAAATTTCCAATTTTTACAATTTCAGGCTTAACAATCCACCCAATTTTTGCACAGATTATCTAATTTTCAAGAATGTACAGAAGTATATCAGCTTGTTGGAGACTACGAGGTCGACTGATTCCATTTCCCTTCCCATTTAGAGAATCTCAATACTCACACAACTAGAAAATTTCCGAAAAGAGGAATTCTAATACGAAAAACGAAAGAAAGACGAATCTTCACACTGAGATACAAACTGATAGAATCAGACAACCCAAATGTGTTCTTTCACACGAAAGAGAGTTAGGTTTACGATACCACCCTTTGCGGCATTTGATCGAACACCTTCTATACGAAATCGAATATCCAAAAGTCGAGATGACAGTATCAAGTCGTAATACCTGAGGGTTCTTGATGCGCGAGACACCTTCGGGTGGAAGAAACGGATATGGATCCAACGGTTTCAATAGAAGCAGAAGCTTCCTGATCGCCATAATCTCTCTCTCTCCGTCTCCGTCTCTCCACTTTCCCTTCCACACAGCCCACCGGAATAACAGCTTTTAATTCGTATAAATGCTAATTAAATGAACTAAAAAGTTATATATAGATATGCATTATAATTTATTTATTGCCTTTAAATCACCTGTAAATTATTTTTTTCTTTGAAAATTGTGGGCTTTCGGTCACTGAAACAAGTTATAGTGGGAAAAAAGGGATAACAAGGATCAATTTGGGTGAAAAATAATGTGAGGGGTCAACTAGATAATAAGATCATTATATGGGGACTTTTTTCGGAATTTCTTTAGAATTGAAATGCACGTGAGCACGTGGCACGTGCACGCTCTCGTCTTTCGTCGCTTTGACCGATATCATCGCCGGCGAAAACGGCGTCCGCAATTTCTTTTCTTGTACCCTCTCCGATGGTACGAGGCCATTGAAATTTGAAACCGCTTCGAAACCCTAAATCCACTTCGCGATTCCTTCGTCTCATATCCTGTCGCTCAAATCCCTATCCAGGTCATGCCAAGTCTACATCTACGTCCCGATCTCGTATCGGTGTCCATATGTTTTCCTTACTCGTTGCGAAGATTCGTCGAACGAGTTACCTGCAGAGAGAAAGAAGAGATCCGACGAGTGGGTTGAGTTGGCTCGGAGCCTGGAAGGCCAGGACTCGACGCTCGAAGATCTTCGTCGGGCCTAATCCGTGGCCAAGGAGTTGTTCTCCTGTTTTGTCGTGCATCACTCGGTTGGTTTCTGATTCGTGGTCCTAATTGTAGAAACTTGATAGTAACTTGTCGGGAAATCATTTTAGCCCACAACATCCTTACATTTAGCTTTTTGTTTGATTATGAAGAAGATCATCAAATACGCTTTGGACGGCAGTTCCCCCCACCACCAAAAAAAAAAAAAAAAAAACGGATGATATGATCACCTCAGATTGCATTCTTGAGAAGGAAGAAAAAGACAATTGAGATGATCGCTTTCTGCGTTCACGCTTCTTGTGGCCAACATATATTCACCATTGCAGAGTCGTGGGGTGCTTATCCAAACTCTTTTCTCGTACAGCCCATCTTTTGTTTTTCTTCAAGATTCAAGCTATAGACAGTTTCATTGGTTTCAATCGGCAGAAGTCATGGAGGCCAACGTAGCAAGACGCTGGAGCTCTCTGCCTGTGCCTTCTGTTCAAGAAATGGTCAAGGAGAAGAAATTCACCACTGTTCCTCCGAGGTACGTACGGTCTGATCTGGACAAAGCTGAGATCGAGGATGAGTTTGGCCCGAAGCTCAAAATTCCAGTTGTAGACGTCGAGCGCTTGCGCTCTGACACCATCATGGACTCTGAACTGGAGAAGCTCGATTTCGCTTGCAGAGAATGGGGTTTTTTCCAGGCTAGCCTCTCTGTTTCTTTATGTTCTTATCTTGTATTACTCTTCACTCATATGAAAATGTCTTATTCGAACACAAGAAAATAATAACATAAGTCTGGTTTCGGGTTTTCGTGCTGGGTTTACTCTGCCTTGCAGCTCGTAAACCATGGAGTAGACTCATGTCTCTTGGACAAAGTGAAGGCGGGGATTCAAGCCCTTTTCAGCCTTCCCATGGCAGAGAAGAAGAAGCTGTGGCAACCAAACAGTGGTGACATCGAAGGATTCGGACAAGCTTTTGTTGTTTCCGAAGAGCAGAAACTTGATTGGGGCGACCTGTTCTATCTCACAATGCATCCTGTTGGATTACGTAAAGCTCACTTGTTCTCCGAGCTGCCTCTTCCCTTCAGGTGAAATTTTCTGGCATCGAATTCGTGTATCAGTCTTGAGCGCTCCATTGAAGCCTGAGTCTTGAGCTACTTTTTTTAACATAGGGATACCTTAGATACGTTCTCTACTGAAGTGAAGGAAATAGCTAAGTTTCTAGTAGCGAAAATGGCTAGAGCCCTGAAGATCAAGCCCGAAGAAATGGAAGACTTGTTCAACGACGGCTTGTGGCAGTCAATGAGGATGAATTACTACCCACCGTGTCCACAGCCCGATCAGGTCACCGGTCTAACCCCTCATTCGGATTCCATAGGCCTCACAATACTTCTACAGGTGAATGAGGTGGAAGGTCTCCAGATCAAGAAAGATGAGAAGTGGGTTTCTGTTAAACCTCTCCCAAATGCTTTCATAGTCAACGTCGGGGACATTACAGAGGTAATTCACCTAAATCTCGACATACTGTAATGCAGTTTCATTAAATTACTGTCAGTAACCCTAAGAAACCGTTTCCCTTCTTCTGAGAATTCAAACTATGATGCACAAACACGAAAGGGTAACCAGCAAGGCATATGACTGTTTTTGGTAGGTCATAACCAATGGTGCGTACCAATCTGTGGAGCACCAAGCGATGGTGAACGATGAGAAAGAGAGGCTTTCTGTCGCGGTGTTTCATAGTCCAGGCTTTGGTACGGAAATCGGCCCAGCGAGGAGCCTTGTGGAGAGGCAGAACAAGGCATTCTTCCGGAGGATGAGCACTGAAGATTACTACAATTGCTTCCTATCCAGGGAGCTCAAGGGAAAATCTCAGCTTGAGCTTATGAGAATGTAAAGAAAGGGCCCTTGCAAACAATTATGCTTTCATTAAGCTTTTAAAACCCTAATCTCAGTCTCTCTGCCTTGTGTGAAAGATATTGCGGAGAATCTAAGAATATGGTCATATGATGTGATACTCCCAAGCGTAGAATCATTTCATATTTACGACAAAATCATGCGAGTGTGTTGCCTCTTGTTCTCAAGATCTTATCTGCCTGAATTTAGGTGAAATAGTATTCACTTAATGTCCCATTAGAAAATGACACTCATTTCAAGATTCACTCATTTCATATTCTAGAAGAAAACGACTTTCACAGAGTCGTGTCCAATTATCGTTTCTCTTGGATCTCCTATAGCACCTTACTTGTTCCCCAAGCAACATCTTGCGTGCGAGTAAAGTTTCCTCTCCTTTTTAAATGGCATGATTAGTAATGCCTTTTGACGTTAGTCAAGGCCTTTTCTGCTTCCCTTTTCTTCACTGTCATTTTTTCCAAGGGAAAAGTGTTAGAAACCAAACTATCCGACAGCACCTTACTTGCCCCCCAAGAAACCTCTCTCGTTCAATCTACGATTTGTTTTGTTTTGTTTCATGGCATCAAATGTTCATTGTGGAGCGCTGTTTTACTCATTTGTTAGAGATGTATTCAACTGAAGTGAACAAACAGTCTAAGAATCTAGGGAAGGAAGTATTCAACGTTAACACGCAAAGCGTTGCTTGAATAGAAGAGGTTGTTTGGGAGGCAAGTAAGATGCACCCAGAAAGAAACCCTAGAATCAGCTAAGAGAAGAGTGTTCCGTTGTCTTCTACCACATGAGGCCGTATAGCAAAGAAGATACAGATCTTGGAGTAACCCTAGACGGGAAATTAATAAATGTTTTTGGATTTTTAATGAAAATTTATAACGTTTGTTATATAACTTTTCCAAAATAAAAATCTAATAGCATTTTTGCTCAAAACTATAAACTCGTGGAGTTTTACTATGGATTTTAGATCCAACAATGGCATTATGTCTTATGGAGTTAATTTGGAAAATATCGCACCATATGTTTAGCCATTTTGTCGGGACTTGGTGGGGGTCGAGAAGAGTTACTAATATATTTTTTTCTGTTAGGACCGCTTTTAAATTGATTTTTCCAATTTTTAGAAATATCATAGTCAGCCATTTTAGTCGGTGGCATATGGCATCTGTGGAATATGTAAATTTTTAGTTACAATTATTTTTATAATGTAGAGAGAAAATAAGAGATAAGGGCGTGTGACATAGAATGAGAGAAAATAACAATTTTCAAATAATAATAATCTCAAATTCATAATATATGTATATATAGTGTGAACATTCTCATTTGATAACATACAAATTGTATCTTATTTAGTCGCACTTTTATAAAAAAAATGATATTATTAAAAAAATGGAGAGGGTGGGGTTGGGTACGGATTTTTCTTGTAGAAAATTATTTTCTGTCACACTCTTCAACAAAATTTGTCACCATTTTTGTAGATAATATTAGACATAAAATTATTTATTTTGCATCAAATATAAGGCCCACGTATCCGAGATATATATATTGGTAGCACTAGATTAGTTTTCGAACCAAATTGGAGTTAGAACTCTATTGGATATGTTTTTATTAATTCAGATTAATAGAATTCGATTTAAATACCAAAATAATCCAATAATTGAATGAAAATAAAAATTTCTTTCTAAACGATTTTTTAGTAAGAACTAAATTCTAATTATGAATAGAAACCAAATGCATCTGTAATAAAAGAAAAATCTATAATAAACCAAATAAATATGTATATATATATATATATATATATAATTTATTACATTCATCCTAGGTTATATAGTCAGTTATATCCAATATTTTAGGGTAATGATTTCTGTGTATTAAAAAATATTTTGGTTAATCTTTTATATATATAAATTGAGATTTTATGTAACGGAAGTCAAGAATGGTTTGACGTAAAATTTCTTGAACACTCCATCAAATCTCGTGAAAATAAACATTCTATTGCCTATTAATAAGACCAATATTAATACGAAAATATTTATAAAAAAAAATATGAGAAAAAAATATATAATTTTCGTTGAGAATTGAGTTGAGTGTAGGGTTATTTCTAAAACTGAATTTCTTATGTGGCATTTCGGGAATATAAAACGAAATTTCTGTGGCTTTATTTGACCTCAAAAATATATTTCGATAATTTTATTCGTCCGTTAGAAAAGGAATAACACTTTAAAAAAAAACGAAATATTTACGATTCTACAAGTTTCGATATGTTTCCGACGGTTTGTATTTTCATATTTAAATTATATGGCTATTTAATTGAGATATTGATTTTGTTGTGTATTTTTCAGTTGGTAGGTGGAGACCGCAAACACGGCTTTCATATGGAAAAATGGTGGATGTGTATTATTCATCAAAGGAAACATTATTTTCGTGGGATTATATTTAATTAAATGTAGCTTAACGGTCGATTCTAGAGATTATAGTAAAAAAAAATGGAATTATCACATTCAGAAAATTTATAGTTTTTTTATAACAAAAATCGAATTGAAACGGAATGTAAAAATAATCAAAATTTGATATTAAAACTGAATATTTATTATTTTTTAAAGCAAAAAAAATCCAAAACAAAAGACAATCCAACTAAAACCCAAAACCTCAATCCGATTCTGTCTTTTCTTTTGTTTCATCGACAAGAAAAGTCAATACCTAACGCCACCGGCACATTGCACTGATTGGGGTTTATACATTCGATTTATTTACTTATTTTCCATAATAGATTATTATGGAGAGGGAAAAAATAAAATAAAATAGTTACCAAAAAAATAAAAATAAAAGGTAAGTTCGGTGAAATTAGAAGCAAAGACATGAGAATTGTGTGTTGATGACTTTCTTATTGCATATATAAAGTATAAAAGAATGTTTATGGATATCCGTCTGCTTACAAATGATTTCTGTGAGCGATCTCAGGAATCAAGCTTCGAGCTTTTTCAAATAGTAGCCATGGAGGTCGAAGGAAAAAGGCAATGGAGCTCTCTGATTGTACCTTCTGTTCAAGAACTGGTGAAAGACCACGAGAACAACGCTGATGTTCCTCCAAGGTATGTTCGGTGGTCTGATCCAGACAAAGCTGATGAGATCGTCGATGGGTTCGGCCCGAGACCCGAGATTCCGATCATCGACATGAACCGTCTGTGCTCTGAATCCGCAATGGATTCTGAGATCCAGAAGCTCGATTTCGCTTGCAGAGAATGGGGATTTTTCCAGGTAATACCTCGTATTCGAACTCAACGATGAAGCAGAATGTCTTGTTTCAGACATATCTATCGATCTATATCTATCTATCTATATCGATCGCTGACTCATCTGAATCTTTTCTCGATTGGATTTGACTACCGTATAGCTTGTAAACCACGGAATAGACTCGTGTTTCTTGGACAAAGTAAAGGATGAGATTCAAGATTTCTTCGACCTTCCCATGGAAGAGAAGAGAAAGTTTTGGCAGAAACCGAGCGAGATCGAAGGGTTCGGGCAAGCTTTTGTCGTTTCGGAAGATCAGAAACTCGATTGGTCCGACATGTTCTTCGTCACCATTCAACCTCCTCGATCTCGAAAACCTCACTTGTTCCGCAAGTTACCTCTTCCCTTCAGGTAATTTTTTTTTTCATTTCTAGCGCCAAATATGTACTATACTCTTACTAATATACGTATATATTCTTGTATTGAATCTCACACATAGGGATACCTTAGAAACGTATTCGAGCGGAGTGAAGGACATAGCTAAGCTTTTATTAGCGAAAATGGCTCATGCCCTGAAGATCAAACCCGACGAAATGGAAGATTTGTTCGATGATTTGATGCAGGTGACAAGATTGCAGAATAATGCATTGTGTTTTCCTGGTTTAGTATTTATACTTGTGAGATTTTCATATATATATATATATATAATCTTTAACATGATCTCTAACAAAATCTGTGAAATGGCGAATATATAAATAGCAGGGTATGAGAATGAATTCCTCCCCGCCGTGTCCAAAACCCGATCAGGTTACGGGTATAACCCCTCACTCGGATGCCGTAGGCCTCACAGTACTTCTACAGGTGAATGAAGTGGAAGGTCTCCAGATCAAGAAAGATGGCAAGTGGGTTCCTGTCAAACCTCTCCCAAATGCTTTCATTGTCAATATTGGTGACATCTTAGAGGTAGATAGACTCACCAATACATATTCATATATATATATATATATATATATATGTATCTATGTTGTTACATAAAGTTGAGGCCAAGAATGTGAATGCCATGTCAGATTATAACGAACGGGACGTATCGGAGCGTAGAGCACAGGGCGATGGTAAACCACGCGAAAGAGAGGTTATCGGTAGCGACATTTCACAGCCCGGGAATGGATACAGAGATCGGTCCGGCCAAAAGCCTCGTGGATAGGCATGAGACCGCAGTTTTCAGATCCGTGACTACAGAAGATTACTTCAAGGGCTTGTTTTCAAGGGAGCTCAACGGCAAATCCTATCTTGATGTTATGAGAATATAGACAACGAATAATATTTTATATATGTATGTATGTATGTATGTATGTATGTATGTATGTATGTATGCATGCATGTATGTATGTATTCGTATGTCCCAAGGCACGATACTATCGATTAATACTAAGTATTCAGCAAAACGAAACTTCGATGTTATGAGAATATAGAGAATGAAGCATATATATATATATTATACGTATGCCTCATGGTAAGATTCTATCAATTGATAATTTTTATTAATTTTAAATTATTCAACTAACTCTTTATCCATATTTATAATCAATTCGATTTTTATTTGGAATTGATTTTCATATTTTTCATTTCAATATCTATTTATTTCATTATTATTTTTATATTTGATAATTGAACTCTAAATTTGATTTAATATATATAAATTATTTTTATTCGATGACATATTATAGAATCGAAATATTCATGGTTAATTAATTTTAGTTCGGTAATATAATATATTTTCTCCTTTATTACATCCACGTGCGCATGTGAGCGCGGTTGTCATATTTCTTAAAAGATTGATTTCTTGAACCATTCCAAAATTATTTTTTTTAAAAAAAATGTAAATTAATTCGCCGATCTGATTAAAAGATCCAAGATGCATAGCCTTTTCTCATATGGTAATTAAAGTTTTGCTTTGGAAATAGCAATTTCGAGATTCGCTTCTTTGATAATTGCATGGAGGAATTGAAAACAAAACAATTATTAAATACTTTTACTTTAGACTGTATTATTAAAAAACTTTAATATTTCATTAAACTATTTTTTTTGCGTGAGTCATATTAGCGTAATTATACCTTAAAAAGATAAAAAAAAAAAAACAGAATAACACATAAATTGACTCCAATTTAAAAATCGATTTTATGTAATTTTTAAATTTAATTCAAATACTAAGAAAATAATATTATTTTTATAAATTAAAATTTAAATAAACGAATTTTTTTTCGGAAAAACAGAAATGTTTACCACTATCCAAATATATACATTTTTTTTTAATGAAATTAGCTTTTAGATTTAGAAATTTTTATTTTAAAGACGAGAGTTCAAACCTCGAAACTATCAAAACAAATCCATGTAGACCAAAAAAAAAAGGTTCAACTTTAAAATTACATTTGTTTTATGAAAAATAAGGTGAAAAATATTTATTTAGAAAGATTCCTGCGTAAAAGGAGTATGGAAACTTCCCACATTTACAGCCTCATCGTCTCTTTTCGTATTTGTGCAATATGACAATTTTAGATATTATGCTTTAATGACCGAAAATGGTATATTTTTTATTAGCAAATAACCCCAATTTGTTTATATTTCATTAATTTTTTTTTTATATTTTCCCCACTTGAGTAGAGGTTCTTTAATTTTTCTCATATAATTGTATATGGTTTTTTTTTCTACTTTTATTATATATAAGCGAATCAAAACAATGAAATGTTAACACTTTAAGGTTTCACTTTTGCCTGCACGCAAGTTGTTGAGTTCCTTTTACCTTAAAAAGCCACACACAAAAAAAAAATTCACCGAAATCAAAGAAATAATAAAGAAATTTTTTAAAAAAAAAATTTATTTTTCTTGAAAAAAAAGGCATTAGAACCTTCCTTTTTATACTTGGACGCAGAGAGAGTTTCACACACACGAAAGCAAAATGGCTAAGTCACAGATCTCCCTTTGCTTCATCTTCTTCTTCCTGTACCTTGTTTCAGGTACGTTAATATATCTTTCATCGCCATTCTTCTTCTTCTTGGTAGGGTATTTCAATAAGTTCTTGTAATTGTTTTTTTTTTTATTTTAAAAATGTTATTACTCAGAAATATTAAGCCATTATCTCTTATTTTCAAATAGAAAACAAATTATTCTAATTATTCACAATGTTATCGCCCATTTGATTTTTTTTAAATTTTTTTACATTTTCTTATGTATCAGCTGATATATATATATATATATATTTTAATGTATTGAATCTTTATGTATTTGAATTTAGAACAGCTTTGTTTCTCATTTTCAAGATCGAATACAGGGGGAAATCGTCCCGTCCTGTACTTTAAAAATATGTTATATGTTATGTCGTTTATCACTATATATATATATGCATTGCAAAGTTCTTTTCTGCTTAAATCTTTTTTAGAGTTTTAAAAATCTAATTTAAAAAATAAATAAATAGAAACATTGTGGTGTCGGATTCTTGCATGGATCATCAGAACAAGTTTTTGTTTATTTTGTGTTTGTAAAGATTTGTTGAGTTCCTTAAGACTCACTGGTCACTGATGTTGTTCATCTCCAATTTCTGGCGTTTCTTCTTCCACAAGGCAACTTCATCATGGTGAATGCCCAGGTAAAACGCTTGCGAAGGAACCTCAATGATCAATCTCTTCAAAATTCATACCTAAACTCTACACAATGTGTATATATATATATATATATATATATTTGCTGTTTCAGAAAACATGGTGTGTGGCAAAGCCTTCTTCGGATCAAGCGGCGCTTCTGGAGAACATAAACTACGCATGCTCGCAGGTGGATTGTCGGATTATTTCGAGAGGCTGTCCATGTTTCTCACCAGACAATCTCGTGAGCCATGCCTCTGTCGCCATGAATCTCTATTACCATGCCAAAGGAAGGAACCAGTGGAACTGTTATTTCAATAACTCAGGCCTCATCGTCCTCACCGACCCCAGTAAGTTTCTTTTCTCTTCAGTTTAATCTTGTCCTCTGGTCATCCAAAGGTATGTCCGTTAACGGGCTTTTTCTTTTCTTTCCTTGGTGAATATTCGCAGGCTATGGTAGCTGCACCTACGAATGAACCAGAGGATAGATTTACAGTCGTCAGTCGTGTTCTTCTTCTCGAATCTGTTGTTTCGACCGCTCGTATTCTTGTGTGATGATTCTGCAAATGAGTAATCTTGATTTGAAGTGAGAATGCATTAAAGTTTATATAGTTCGGTTCGATCCCATCTTCGTGCGAAGCTTATCCTTAGTATGTGGAAGAATCAAATCATATTCGTTGTTGTGATCCTTTTATGTGGACAAGATTGTGCGGCCGGCTAATTCTCCAACGAAGGGTCTTTCTAACAATGAATCGTGAGTCTAATGGGTGTTCAACACGTGGCAAGATCTCAACTGCCTGATCAGATAAGCTCTTATGGAGGAGATGCGAGGGGTTTTCCCTCTCTTCTTTCGTATTGAACAAAAAACACGAACGCTCATCTCTTCCTACAAGACACGAGTTCTATGTGGTTCTGTCTCCTCCACACCTCCACCAGAAGAAAATAAACCAAAAAAAGAAAAACCCGGAAAGAAAATTGATCCACGATACTACCCAATTGAGAGATCTTTCGTTTTTAGGTAATCCTGGATTTATTTCCATTACACCCAATTGTTTTCTATCCGAGAAAAAGATGCTTGCTTTCTCGCTTCCTCTTGTAAAAATCCAGATTCTTTGTGGATTCTAGTGGCAGAGCTTCATAATCATTTCGTTTCGTGCTCTTTGCCGTCGTACTGGGTTTTCTGGATTTGTCTGAGAATGGTGCTAACATGTCGGAATATGGATTTTGGGACGAGTGTTCTTGATCTGGTGTCAAGTGGGTGTTCTTGTACTTCTCGGACTGGTCGTCGGTTCTTGTTTGGGAATTATTCGAGGACTGTGTATAGGGTTAGTGGCAGCAGAAGCTATTGCGGTTCAAATTCGGTTCTTTTTAAGCGGAGCATGGGGAGTTGCAGAGTGATTCCGACAAAATCTCCAAAGACTGCTCTTGCCGGCGGTATGATTCTCGGATTTCCAATAGTTGGTCATTCCCTGTCTGATTTCTGATTCTTCGATTCATTTTTCATGTTGGATTGGGTTCTCTGATTAGATATGGAGTATTGAATGAAGGGTTGATTGGATATTCTCCATTAGAATTGGATGTATTGATTGTGGTTGAAATCAAGACATGAATCCCATAATCCGGAGGATGGGAACTCTCATAAGCACTTCAAGTTTTGGCCCTTTTTTATGTTCTGTCTGTCTCAGAGTTACCGATCTCTAGCTTTGGTTATAATTTCTCCTCATGTCAGATAATCTTTGAATATGATGGATGCATTCCGCTGAACTTTCTATCAATTGGGTTTAAGTTTTTGTGGAGCCACTGAGAAATTTCTTGCAGAGGCAGCGAATTTTTCGTTTCGGTTCTTCACTGAAACTCAGGCTTTTCATGTTTCTGTTTAGCTTTTGGCAATGTTTTTGCTATAAACCTGTGGAGCTCCAAATTGTTTGGAACTCTGAATTCCGGGACAGGTTCTTAACCGTCGCGAAATTAATGACTGCAGGTATCGGGGAAGATAAAACAGTGACTCTCGATTTGAGGAAAGAGCCAAGACAACAGATTTCTTTGGCAAATCTGTTCGAGGTAGTAGCCGATGATCTTCAGACACTGAACGATAATCTTCTGTCGGTTAGTATCTCGACACTCTTCATAGAGAATCAAACAAAAGAATCCCATCTTTCATTTTACATTTCACCCGATATCTCAAAAAGTTTCGAACTTTATGTTTATGGAAAGACTTGAGAGTGACTCTGATGGAATGGTCAAATCTTTATAGATTGTCGGGGCAGAAAACCCGGTCTTGATTTCGGCTGCTGAGCAGATTTTCGGTGCCGGTGGTAAGAGGATGAGACCGGGACTGGTATTCCTAGTATCCCGGGCCACTGCAGAGTTAGTAGGCCTAAGGTAATTTCCTTCGAATTGCTACTTTTTAGTTCATTCTCCTCCCCCGCGGCGGAAGATGATAGTTTGTAGTTGTATGGGTACAGGGAACTTACTACAGAGCATCGGCGTTTGGCTGAGATCATCGAGATGATTCATACCGCAAGCTTGATACACGATGATGTCTTAGATGAAAGTGATATGCGAAGAGGTGAGTTTCCATTGATCGTTTTCACAATGCCCCTCGTTGATCTGCATCATTAGTTAATGGTTTGATCTGAAATGGTAAATTCAACTCCCCGAGAGAATAAATCGCCGATTTTTTTTTTTGTGTGGTTTTCCGGCAGTTTCACTGCCATTTTTGTGAAAACTTCGGTTCTTTGTCTCTTCCATCCCGGTTCCATATGTTCTTTGTTGGATAAAAGGTGTTCTTTAGTCGGATGATTCAAACAGAAATACGCCGATTGTTGATCTGAAACGGTAAATTCAAACCCCCGAAAGGGTAAACTACCGATTTCTTTGTGTGGTTTCTGGTGATCTCAGTAGCATTTTTGTGACAAACTCGGTTCTCTGCCATTACCGTGTGGTTTCTCTTGCATCCTGGTTTCATATGTTCTTTAGTTTGACGATTTGAACAGAAACATGATTGCTGATTCGATTTCTCTCGGGCTCGGTAATTTGTTGACGCCTTTTTCTTGTCTCATATTGCAGGAAAAGATACCGTTCACCAGCTTTATGGCACGAGGGTAGCGGTTTTAGCTGGAGATTTCATGTTTGCTCAAGCATCGTGGTACCTTTCCAATCTCGAGAATCTCCAAGTCATCAAGCTCATCAGCCAGGTACTTCGTTTGCTTCTTTTACTCGCATGGACCGACGTCTTTCTGAACTGAATTTCCGAAAAAACATAGAGATTTGAAACTTATGATCTTAATCAGGTGATCAAAGACTTTGCAAGCGGCGAGATAAAACAGGCATCTAGTTTGTTCGACTGTGACATCGAGCTTGATGACTACTTGCTCAAGAGTTACTACAAGACGGCCTCGTTAGTTGCCGCGAGCACAAAAGGAGCCGCCATTTTCAGCGGGGTAAACAGTGACGTGACGGAACAAATGTATCGGTTTGGGAAGAATCTCGGGCTTTCTTTCCAAATAGTCGACGACATTTTGGACTTCACTCAGTCCACCGAACAGCTCGGGAAGCCAGCAGCTAATGACTTAGCCAAGGGAAACTTAACCGCCCCCGTGATCTTCGCCCTCGAGAGCGAGGCGAGGTTGAGAGAGATCATTGAATCCGAATATTGTGAGCCCGGTTCCCTTGAAGAAGCGATCGAACTGGTGATTAGTCACGGTGGAATCGAGCGGGCACGAGAATTAGCGAAGCAGAAAGCCGAGCTCGCGATAAAGAATCTTCAATGCCTCCCTCGGAGCGATTTCAGGTTGGCTCTTGAGGAAATGGTGATGTATAATCTTGAAAGGATCGATTAGTTTGTGATTGAAAGAAAAAGGAAGAAGATACGACGAGAAAGCGACTTGAAAGCTAAACCCGAGTATAGTATAGAACATAAAGGGCGAGGTGCCTGCTGTCTGAGGCAGCCATTGTAGCATCTCTTTGCTGGTGTGAAACTGTAGGAAATTCTGCAGCCATTGAAGCAGCTTGCTGTTTCAGTGTTACACTTAGAATATGTGTCTGTAACATTGCATGAACGTGAAACCAGGTTCGGTTATATTGATTACAACCTTGTTTATTCCTTCATGTCCCGAATGGAACGGACACGAGATAGATCATAGAGAAAGATAAACTCCATTACAAGCTTTTCAGAAGCATGAACGAAGACGTTTTTTTTAACCGTTTCGCCCTTATACTCCCTCGAGTTTACGGATGATTATATGAGCTCCGTGTTGAGGAAGTGTAGTGATAACTGGAAATGGTGCGTGAGTATATGCAGGAGAGATCTCCAGCCTGAACCGCCGAAGAAGAGTGACCAGGAAGAGCTTGGCTTCAACCATGGAGAAGTTCTGACCGATACAAACACGAGGGCCTGACCCGAATGGAAAGAAGATGAGCTTTCCGTTGGTTGCAGCCGCTACCCCATTCGCAAACCTCTCGGGCTTGAACTCTTTTGCGTCTTTCCCCCAGAGATCGGTATCGTGATGAACCAGAATCATCGGTATTGTGACCACGATTCCCTCGGGTAGAGTGAACTTCTCCAGTTTCATTTCTTGTTTAGTCATTCGGGATGTAAAGTAAGCCGGTGGATACAGCCTCAGAACTTCGTTAAGGATCATCGTTACCTGATCAGCATCATTAAACAACACGAAACCCGGTTAGTTCCAAGAAAAGGTTGTCAGATACCTGTTCTTTCATCAGGTTTTCGTGGTTATGAACTTACGATTTTCAGGTGGCTTAAACCGTCGAAATCCGGCTCATTCTTACCGAACACCCGAAGAACCTCGTCCCTTGCTCTGTCTTGCCAGTCCTGATGTCTGCAAAGCATAACCAATGTCCAGACGAACAAAGAAGAAGTTGCACTCTGACCTGCCTCGTAGAACTGCTCGACATTGCCGACTATGTCATCAAGCGTCAATCCCGCGGCTGGTCCTTGATCTTTGATCAACTTAGAATTCGAAACCAACATCGAAGACAGCAAGTCCATGTCGTGGATCTTGTCTGCTGCATCTATCGCCATCTCTTTCGTCTTGATCATAGCCTTCAGCATTGACTTTACCTCCCTTCCAGTGTCTTTCAACCTCTTGTTGAACTTGGTCGGTAAATATCTGCAGAATGAATGAATCAGACTGTCTCAGCAGCCATTTTTAGGGCTGAACACGGGTATCCGAACCCGCGGATACCCGAAATTCGGGAATCCAATCGTCGATTAGTACGAGAACGGGTTCTTTGTCGGCAGAAACTTGAGTCAAGAGTTCAGAGTGTAAGCTCATTGGATGAGTACCGTGACCCATTGGTACTCGAGCCAGCGGGGAAAGGGGGAGAAGCCGAGAGGTTGCGAGCTCGCGAGGGCGAGGCCCTCATTTCTCGAAGCATAGGGACCTCACATCACGGTCCCTTCGCGACCTTGCCTCACTCACCAGCCAAGTACCCCACAGGTACTCGAACCCTTTCCATGCCTTGCGGGTACCAACCATCATGAGTACTCGTGACCGAGTTTCAAGACCGAGGTCGGGTGTCACATTCGAGGCTATGTTTTCGTGCAAGTAAATCAAGTTTCAGGATTATATTATGAACATCTACGGAAGGTACATCGAATTACCCCACAAGATCAAGTCCGATATCGACTCGGTAAAGCTGGAAACTGTCACCTGTATCCAGGAATGTAGATGGATCGAAGAACTTGAAGACCGAGATCGATATGTTCCTGTTGAATCTCGAAAATCTTGGCTCCATCTTTGTAAGTGTCGCCAAAAACAGCTCGAGCCAACATGTTTTTCGACAGCTCGAGGCAGTACGACCAAGAATCAAGCTCTACCGACCCGTTGGCCGACGCCAATCTCTCCCATTCTTCTAACATCTCGACGCAACTCCAGTAGAAACCTCGAAACAGATTCTGTCGGAGTATTTGTCTTAGATCGATCATACGTATTATTTGTAATATTCTCGCGACATCTGTTACGGACAGAAGAGAGACGCTAAGTGAGGTAGATGGAGATGTGCACCTTCAAGCTTTCGGTACGGAAAGTAGGATTGAGGAACTTCCGGTGTTTGGACCATTCCTGGCCTTCGAGAAGCACGAGACCGCTCACGAGCACCTCGGCGTGAGACATGAACGTTGGCTTCGGCCACAGTTCGTGTCGGGAGAATATCTCTCGTAGAATTTCGGGGTCCATTATGATCACGTTCGGGAACGGTCCAAACCATGTGAAGCACTTCTTCCCTTAACGTAACACAAACAAAAGAAAGACAATACATATTTATTTTTATTTTTGTTTTGTATTTTCATGATTCGATAGGATTCTATATAATCTAATACAATAAAAAATATTTTATTCCTTACCCTTTTGACGTCTTCATACGTTACTATTTATAACGGATACGTCTTTCAATACGAGTTTGGAATCTTTAACAAATTTGTCAATTGGCAGAACTTTACAATTTTGATTGAAAAAATATCAAGTTTTTATTTTTATCATATAAATATTAAACTTTTTAAATGAGTTTAAAAAAAATATTAAATTTTTTAAATGATACAAAAAATGCACTAACTTTTATACGGTTATCAACAAAATACTGAAATTTTTAAATGGTTAAAAAAATATATTAACTATATAAATTATCAAAAAACCAATTACAATAACTTTACGTCTTTACATCTCCTTATACCATATTAGTTAATTTATTTATTTTCATAATAGTGAGAGGGTTAAATGTTTTTTTTTACAATTTAAAAAATTTAATATTTATTTGACAAAATCAAAAGTTTAATATTTTTGTCAAAAATGAAAAATTCAGTATTTGTTTTTTAGATTTTTTCTAAAATAAATAGAGAATATGAATAGGGGTAGTAATTTTGGTTAAACCGAATAAAATATAGCTGTAATCGAACCGAATCGAACTACAAACTGAACGGTTATATTTATCTAAATCCAAAAAACCAAAACTGAATCAAACCAAACCGATTAAAAAATAACCAAAAAACGACAATTTCGTTGAAAAAATAAATTTTTTACAACAAAATGCGAATTTGAACTGAACCAAACCGAAAATAATTCTACTGTAACCGAAGTTTATATAAAAATTGAATGGTTATAATTGTTCTTAAACCGAACCCAAATATAAATGAATTGAATTCGAACCGAAATACGAAATGACCATCCTAGAGATGAATACTGCTTACTTGTCTCCGGTATCTTATACCTTAAAAAATATATTTCTTCCACATCAAAAAGGAAAAAAAAATATTTGTCTTTCCTTTATGAACTAAAACGAGAGCGATAGAGAAAAATCACCATGGTTTCTCATTGACGAGATCGTGTGTGTATATATATATATATATAAAGAAAAAGAAATACCGTATTTTTGGACAGTGTGATGAAAGAAAGGCATCAAACGAGAAGCGATATCCGCGTCGAGATGGAGAGGAGTGGAGTGAGATTCTCGGTCCATCAAGCTGCTCTGCCAAAGATCTCCGACCAAAACTCTGTAAGAGTTGCCGGAAAAGCCCTGTCCCCTCAAACGTTTCTCCAACCTCTTCGGCTTCAGCCAAACCCAGTTCAAGCCTCTCCACGCCCAAACCGCTACCAATAACACCGATGCCACACATGCCCACCACACGCTTGTTCCCATCGCCTCTTCTTTCACGGATTTCTCCTTTCCCTCTCCTCTCTCTTCGACTCTTGAATCTGCTCTAACGAGCTAGCTCAATAAATAAATACTTTTACGCATATATATATATATATATATATGTATATATTTAGGCATGTGTAGATGTGTTGTTTTCGCTCATGTTCTTTTGATACTATATTTGTTTGTATACGGCATACGGTTTGGTAAAAAGATAGATTAGATACCCATTTGGTTTTTATGTCGAGTTTTGATTCAGATTCGGTTATTAAAATTATATTCATTTTTTTGAAGAAATGTTTGGTTTGATTCGATTATCAATCAATTTTGTTAAATTTGGATTTTAGAAAACCGTTTTTAAATGGGTTTAGATTTATATATGTTTATAAACTGTTTTGATTTGCTTTGGTTATGGTATTCTCGAACCGAATATGGTTGAGAGTTTGAATTAATGGACATGAATGTCTAAGGGTTGACCAATGCCCCTCTCTCGTTTTTTCTTTAACTTCTTTAACATCTCGTCTAATTAACTTGAGAAAGCCCTGCGTTTTGTAAACTTTTTTTTAATCATGTCAATCAAATTTATACATTTTGGAAAGAATTAAACCTCCCTCTATGATACATCATATACATTAGATTTATCTCGATTATATATACATATATATATATATATATAACCAAATATATAATCATGATCTTCATACGGTTTTACAAAATAATGGTTGTGAGCTTCAACTAATGGACTCATGAATGTGGAAGGTTTGATCGACGCCTTTTTCTCGTTTTTCTTTAATTTCTTTTATATCGATCTCGTTTTTTTTTCATTAATTAATTAGTGCTTTTAATTTAGTTGGTAACAAGAAACTAATTAACTTGTGAAAGACCACGTTTTAAAACCCTTTTTTATTTTTGTCTTTGTGAAATTAAATCATAGCAATAAAACTATTTTTTTTTTTGCAATGAAACATCTCTAAAAGAATATATCTATACTCAATTATTTTGGTTTTTTAAATTTTTGGGTTAATTATAAAATGAATTTTATTTAGAACTATAATATTATCTACCTATTCGTGTGTTCCTTCACTATTTTTCTACAAGGATTTATGAGTTAATTATTTTGGCAAATTCCGAAACTAATGTTATATTTTTATGGAAAAATCTGACATGCAAAACTCTGAAATCGTCGTTTAGATATATAAATTTTTAGAATTCTAAATAGTATTTATTCCAAATTATTATACAAGTACCTCAATTTTCAATTTTTTCACAGACCGTACATCGATCAAAATTGACCAATAACGTGTCCACTAACTAATTGAAAGTGTTATATAAATGAAAAGCATCAGGTCAACAAAATAGTAAACCATGTATACGCATATACATACATATTTATATACACACGCGCGCATACGTATACATATATATAATCAATTGAACCAAGGAGACAATTTGTTCCGATCCTGAAACATGGATACGTATGTTGCTTGGATTCGTAAACTAAACCATGATTCTTGACGAAACGAGAAGCCACTAAATTAACCCTACTCCGACAAAAATGAAATCTTTTTTATTTTTGATTTTTTTTCAGATAATGAATCGATGCATTATAAGGATGGAGAAGGCAAAACTCTAGTTAAAGACGACGACATCAAAGCGAGATGGAGAAGTTACTTTGATGACCTATATAACAAGAACATGGAAACGGACCACATAGAACTAGAGACCGTCACTAAGGAGAGGAATGTCGGTTATACTCGAAGGATTGGATGTGTAGAGGTGAGAGACTCGTTAAGAAAGATGAAAATAGGTAAAGCATGTGGTACAGATGATATACCTATTGAAGTATGGAAGTGCTTAGGAGAAGACGGAATAATTTGGCTTACTAGGTTGTTTAATAAAATCATAGTGTCGAAGAAGATGCCAAACGAATGGAGGCAAAACACTTTAGTCCCTATTTTTAAAAATAAGGGAGATATACAGAGTTGCACAAACTATAGAGGCATAAAACTCATGAGTCATATGATGAAGTTGTGAGAAAGAATCGTAGAGCGACGTTTACGTAGCGACGCATCTATTTCTGTAAACTAATTTGGTTTTATGCCCGGAAGATCTACAATGGAAGCAATCTTTCTCATCTGAAATTTGATGGAGAAGTTTCGAGATATGAAGAAAGATCTGCACATGGTATTTATCGATCTCGAAAAAGCTTACGATCGAGTACCAAGAGAGGTTTTATGGTGGGTCTTAGAGCGTAGGGGGATATCGGTAAGATACATACAAGTATTGAAGGACATGTATGATGGTGCGACTACTCGTGTCCGAACAATAGGGGGTGACACGCGAGATTTTCCCATCTCGATAGTGTTACACCAAGGGTCCGCTCTAAGTCCATACCTCTTTGCGTTAGTCATGGATGAACTGACTAGAGATATACAGAAAGAGGTACCGTGGTGCATGATGTTTGCGGATGACATCGTGCTAATAGACGAGTCCAGAGAAGGAGTGAATGGACTGCTAGAGTTATGGAGGAGTACGCTAGAGACTAAGGGTTTTAGGATTAGTAGGACGAAGACTGAGTACATACATTGTGACTTCAGTGGCAAACATCCTAGTGATGTGGGAGTGACCCTACAAGGAGGATCAATCCCTCAAAACCCGCATTTTAAATATCTTGGGTCAATCCTTCAAAAGGATGGAGGTTGCGATGAGGATGTTAGCCATAGAATAAAAGCGGGATGGATGAAATGGAGACAAGCCACAGGAGTTCTTTGTGACCGTAAGGTTCTTTTACGGTTGAAAGAAAAATTCTACCGTACCGCCATAAGACCCGCATTGTTGTATGGCAGCGAATGTTGGGCGGCGAAAGGGCAACATATGTCAAAAATGAGTTTGGCCGAGATGAGGATGTTGAGATGGATGTGCGGACACACAAGGATAGATAAAATTAGAAATGAGAATATTAGAAAGAAAATAGGAGTAATAGGCATCGAAGAGAAGGTACAAGAGGGACGTTTAAGATGGTTTGGACATGTACAACGGAGGCCGTTAGTAGCGCCGGTTAGAAAAATAGAGAGTATAGAACTAGAGATGAAAAAGATAGGAAGAGGTAGACCTAGACTTAGTTGGGAGCGTGTGATTAGAAACGATTTGGAAGTATTGCAGATTCCGAAAGAATTAACAAAGGATCGAAATGAGTGGAAACGGAGGATTCATGCGGCCGATCCCAAATAAACTTGGGAATAAGGCCATGTTGTTGTTGTTGTTGTTGTTGAATGAATCGATGCCTATTCACCATGGAACCGTGAGACAATATCTGTACGCAAAATATGAAACCCTAGACAAGGTTGAGAAGAGACTGTGTATATCATATATCTTCACCATTCTTCTCCTTACTTAGATTTTATGGATGATGATATGAGCCCCATGCTGCGGAAACGTGGTGGCGGCGGGGAAAGGAGCGTGAATATACGCGGGAGAGAGCTCGAGCCTGAACCG
>NW_010965373.1:2691235-2721082 GCF_000463585.1 Tarenaya hassleriana | reverse complement strand
AACCGCTGAAGAACCCTAGCCAAGAACAGCTTGGCTTCTAACATGGAAAAGCTTTGTCCGATACATGTACGAGGGCCTGAGCTGAAGGGCAAGAAGGAAAGTCTTCCCTTTGTTGTCGTCGCCACTCCGTTGGAGAATCTCTCGGGCTTGAACTCTTTCACGTCGTTTCCCCAAAGATCGGGATCGTGATGGATCATGAGCATCGGCAACGTAAGTACAACTCCCGCAGGCAGGCTGAATCTCTCCAGCTTCAGTTCTTGTTCGGTTATCCGACATGTGAAGTAGGCTGGTGAGTACAGTCTCAGAACTTCGTAGAGGATCATCGTTATCTGATGATGCAATATCGGGTTAGTTCTAGTTCCAAGAAAAGTATACGTACATTCTCATGAAATTTGATTGGTTTATATATGAAACTTACGATTTTCAGATGGCTTAGCCCATCAAAATCTGGATCATCATTCGTATTGAGCACTCGGAAAACCTCGTCTCTTGCTTTTTCTTGCCAGTCCTGATGTTGGCCGAGAGAAACCAATGACCAGACAAGCAAGGACGATGTTACATTCTGTCCGGCCAGGTAGAACGCCTTGCAATCATCGATCATATCCTCGATTGTCAGTCCAGATTCCGGTCCTTGCTCTTTGATCATCTTAGCATTCGAAGCCAACATCGAGCTCAAAAGGTCGGTACTTTTAACGTCTTCTCCTCGGTTTATCTCCTTCTCTTTTGCCTCAATCATAGCTTTGAACATTGCCCTCATTTCCCTTTCTGTTCCTCTCAATCTCTTGTTGAACTTTGTCGGTAAAAACCTGCGCCAAAATGAAATGAATTCACACACACACACACATGCACACATTATATATATAGATAGATCCATCATGCTCATATATTCCCGTGAAAAGTTTGATCATTGAAAACTTTACCTGGATCCAGGAATGTATACGGAACGTATAGCTCGGAGGCCGAGATCGATCTGTTCTTGTTGGATTTCGAAGATCTTGATCCCGTCTTTGTAGCGATCCCCAAAGGCAGCTCGAGCAAGCATGTGTTTGGAAACCTCGAGACAGTAAGGCCATGAATCAATCTCCATTGATGAACCTCTTGTTCCTTCGGCTAATGTCTCCCATTGTTGCAGCATCTCCTTGCAGCTCAAGTCGAAAGCTGGAAGTATGTTCTGTCCATTTTTTGTATTTTTTTTTCCAAGTGGAATTTATTATTTATTTGGAGAAAAACACCATTATACATTTTATTCAAATCAATGTGGTCGTTCCATATCAATGATTAGACAAATTTATTTGTCATCAAAGATTCTGTATCTAAGTTTATGAAATACAAGATGGATAAAAAAACGATTGAGTATTTTTTTAACAAAAAAAATTAAATCAAAATAATTTAAAATCCGGCCGGTACAACATTTTTCCAAATTAGAAAATAATTGACCCTGAAAATTCAACAGAAATTCAAGCAAAGTCCCTAAAGAAAAGCTGGTGAAAGCGTTACATTGATTCTTTTAGTCAAAGAAATCCGACCAAAATTGTCTCCACTCGCTTCAATTCAAGTCCCAAGCCCATGAACATCTTTGGATTATATGACTTTATAAAAAGTCGTAATTTATATATGAGAGAGTCAAAATGTGCGTATTTTACGTAGTTTCATACATACATACATACATACATACATACATACATATATATATATAGAGAGAGAGGGGGGAGAACCTTCAGGTTGTCGGTACGGAAAGAAGGGTTGAGAATAGAGCGGTGTTTGGACCAAAGATGGCCTTCATGATCGAGAAGACCACTGACAAAGACATGATTGTGAGATCCTATCTTCGGTTTCGGAAACACTTCGTGTCTGCTCAGAATCTCTCGTACCGTCTCCGGCTCCGTCACTATCACGTTCGGGTACGGTCCGTACCATGTGAAGCACCTCTTCCCTATACATACATATATTCCACCACAAAAATTAACGTATACATGCATTCGAGTTCTATACTATATCATATACATAACATAATATACGCAATACGTATACCGTATTTTTTGACGGTCCGGTGGATGAAAGGCATCATCCGGGGAAGAATATCGGCCCCGAGAGGAAGAGGGTGGGATTGAGCAGACCGGTCCATGTCGTTGCTCTCCTTCATATCTCCGACCAAAATTCTGTATGAATTGCCGGAGAATCCTTGTTGCCTCAAGTACTTCTCCAGCTTCTTCGGCCCCAACCAGACCCAATTCAAAGATCTCCACACCAAAACCCACAGTCCCGCCAAAACCAATGCACCGATCGATATCTTGTTCGTCATCCCATCCATTTCCTTGATCGAGTTTCTCTCTCTTATGTTTCTGGGTTTCTCTGGATTCTGACAGGAAGCGTTTGCTATCTTCTGTATAAATATGTGTGTATGTTGATATATATATATATATATATATATATATATATATATATGTGTGTGTGGCGTGTATGACAACGGGGAGGTGGGTGAAAGTATAAATAAAATACGACAAAGTTGTGAATAATATATTGTAGAAAATCGTTGTATTTGGACTGACTAGAATTTACAATACTAATTTAATTATGTATTTTCACAATTAATTTCGTGTTCCTTTATATGCGTACATCTGAATGTGGCTTTATTGCCTGAGTTTAATGGTTGACTTCGTTTTTTTCTTTTCTTTTCTGCTCTTTTTTTTTCAAGTTTCTTCATTTGTTTAAATAATATAATTTTATCATTTTTTCTTTTTTTAAAAATCAATTTTTATATGTTTGGCTCTGTTTTTTTTTTCGATCAATTAAATTCAATTAGTGGAGATCTCCAATAACCACATTGAGCAAAGAAAATGAGAAATGCGTATACAGATCTTTTATATGTTATCAGAATATATTATAAATATATATTAGTTTGTAATCAAAGTATTTTTTTTCTTTTGTAATAGATCAATTTCATTAATATCTTTTACAAAATTTCTATTTAATAATAAAAACTTTTTCGACTTAATACTTTTTGTTTGCTTAAATTGAATGTAGTTAGTAATACAACATAATAGTAATATATATATATATATATATATATATATATATATAGTGATACCTCATATATAAATACAAGTACTAGAATTTGTTCAAATTTATATATAGCAACGTTTAATTCCTATATATAATTGATTCAATATACAAATATTAAAAGAGAATTGATCATTAAAAGAGCCATAACTATTATAGTTAATATATGACGTTGTTTTGGTATAAAAGAAAATTATATTTGGTAATTTATAGGCATTGTTGAATTTTTATAAGAAATGTGCACCAAGGGGTCGTCGTTCAACAAAATTATTAGCGCGAATAACGGATGTCAACTCTCTTGCGAAAAAAAGAAAAGAAAAAATTGGCATGTGACACGAGATATATTGTCCCAATCATATAATATCTAATATATAATTTAATTCAAATATACTTAAAAAAAAAATGCCATTATGTGCGGTTTGCTAATTATTATTATTTATTGACTGTTTGGACGTAGATCACAAAACCTCATCAATCACAGTGACATTATAATTATTTAGTAATTAGACGGATAAGCTTAATTAGTAAGAAATAATTACTTGTCTCTTCACGTGGTTTGCAGGCTATTGCGTGAGATTGGTGGGTTTACTCTGCACCCGAATGATTGTGGTTGTTCCGTTCGTTACAAAAAAAAAAAATAATACGTGTGATAATGATATAAGGGTGAGAGAAAACTCGTGATGAAATTGATTAATTTGAAACCATTATATATATATACTCGAAAAATACCAAATTCTTAATTTTTAAAATTAATATATATATATATATATAATTTTATTTTAATAAAACTTTTAATACAATAAAATATTTATCGTTTTCAAAATACATAAACTCGATGTATTCTCCGATTAGAAATAATATACTCCTCCGGTTTCAAAATATTTATCGTTTTAGATTTTATAACATTTAAAAAAAATTAAAAAAAATCATATATATTCTTATTAAATCATATTTTTATTAATCATCTATTGAAATGAGATGTTTTTAAATAAAGATAAAATTAAAAACTTCACTAAAATATTGCCTAGAAAATGTAAAAGGACATGTATTTAGTTAAAAAAAAAATTTCTAAAACGACATGTATTTAGAAATGGAGGGAGTAATACATATAAAATGAAGAATGTATGGATTTTACATTTTTATATTTATGTAAGTTGCCAATATTTTACTGGATTTGATAATCTTAAGTCTGGAAATTAGTACAATAGAACATTTTATAACCAGAAAATCCAAAATTCATCATAGAATATGAAGGAAATAGTGGGGTTAAGGTCGTGTGGTTATGGTTATGAAGAAAACAAATATGATCATATTCATTTCAATTCAACCAATGTGTGCCAAGTGACGTCACACCGACCAACATTATTATATTTTTGTAGGATATGTTTTTTTAGTAAACCAATGTTTTCCGTGGGAAATATTTTCAGATTATAAAATATGATGTTAGATCTTACCCAAGATGTGAAAAAAAAAAAACCAAACAATACTCGCCAGCCACCGTCCGCTTTTTAACGGCGTCTAGATAATTTTCTACACAAAAAGTTAACGACGTTAAAATATAACATATTTCGTCACCGTCTATTTTCGTTATCGACTTCTATTATCAACTCTGTAAAATTAATTCACTTTGAAAATTGAACACGTAATCCAAGTCTCCATATTTATTTTTTATTTTATTTTTTGATTTTTTATTTTTTTTTATTACGATGGGAATCCCTATCTTACAACCCTTCGGTCGGACACTGGACACCGCAACGCAAAGCCTCCCAATCCATGCGCCGTAATCCAAATCCACATATTTTGTAATCAAACATGCATTAAGACACAAAACACATTCAAACATGCATTAAGACACAAAACACATGCATAGCTCAACCATATTTGAATCCGCCGCCGCCGCCGCAAACATCCACCGGAATCATGGTCGCTGCAGCAACTACGGTCGCCGTGTCCAGGGACCCACCACCTCTTCCTCCACCGCCGCCAAAATCTCTCTGCCTTTTCCGACAAACGTAGGTAGGAAGGCGGCGGATTCGGAGCTTGTCGTGTCGTCGTTGTGAATCTCAGTAAAAACGGTAATAATGCATAATATAACTCGGTGATCTCCACATTTGAGTTCATTTATACATAGATGAATTCCCAAAGTCAAAACTACCATTATATATATATATATATATATATATATTGCAGTAAATATCTCAAGAAACGGATACAAGAAAACATCTCAGTAAGAATCCCAAAAGGGACAAAAAAAATCCGAGAATTATAGCAAGGAAGTTGTTCAGTTCAAAGGGCCTCAAAGTATCGTTACATGAAAACCAAACCCAGAAAAAAAAAGATCAACACGCACAAATCTCATGGCCGCAATCCTCACCACAAGCACCATCAATGGCGGTCGAGACCAACCCTTCTTTGCTCGTGTCAGTAATTACCTTCTCGTCCACGAAATCTTTTTTCGGGTCCAAAAGTTTCCTCCTCAGGTCACTTGGGTTCTGATTTCTTTCTGCAATGGAGCTGAAAAGAATGGAGAAGCAAGTGAAGCAACACGATACAACATTGATGACCATAACAGAAGCACAGAGGATAATGACAATAGCCGTGTAAGCATCCATTTGTCTCGGAAGCTCATGATGTTGCAATAAAAGCGGAATCTTTTAATTGGAAAATGAAGTCTCATATTCAAAAGTGACCATTTGTATATCCCTTGGCCCCAGATATAAGAGAGATTTGGGGATATAAAGGGAGAATATAATGTGGGTGAAAACTGCCTGTGCGTGTCTTTTTGTTGCGCATCTTCTTGTCGGAGAGCCTCACAAACAGGAAATTAAGGATAAAGAACACATTTTTGTTTTCTGGGTCAAAAAGAGTGAGGTGGAGAAGATTTTTCAACGGATAAAGGTGGTGGTGGGCATGACCAACTCCAAGCATTTGTCTCTTTCCTTTCCCTTTCCTACAACCATACAGATTTCCAACAAGTTTAAGCACACGGCAGGAATGATGCAATAAGTAACATTATCTAAGATGTTTCCAGGCCACTAATGGCGTTCATAAAGGAATTAACAGTCTAGACACAGGAAAGCTGATATGAACATTAGATTTAACTCTGAGCCTTGGTTCATGATTTTACTAGCAATGAAAATATGGTGAGTTCCACTTCCGTTCAACTTTCGTCCAGACAAGACACGAGTCAGATACATAACACCCAGTTCAATTATTTCAAAGAATGATTTTGTTTCACATACATATCCTCAGACATCAGAGATTAATCTACAATAGCTCAGACAGAACAAGGATAAGGTTAAGAAAGATTATCCATACGCTATACGGGTTTGAAGATTTACAATATCAAGAAAACACATCTAAAGGACATTCGTACAAGTAAACTTTATTTTAAAAGCATTATGGCTTCCTCAAGATATGTATCTTTAGTTTAGACTGATTCACAGATAACCCATTGCATACAAGCACATTGCCGTACAACAAAATTTGTCATTGACAACATATATTCACCTAAGCAACTCAGCAGCAAATGATGCATTTTCAAGTTTCTTGACAGAGAAAGACTCAAAATATTCCAATATTCTACTATTGGGTAATTAAATATCAGGGGCAGCTAAGATTTGCAGGCCATGAACGACAATGTACATATGTCAAAGTCATGTTTACCGGATTTATCGTCGCCACCTCTATGCTTTGAACTTTCTTCTTTTGGCTTCCAGAAAGTTGAAAAATTCAGAGAGCAAGAAACCCCAAAACAATATTTTAAAGCATCTCTGCACCCAAAAGAAATATACATCAATTACTCAAGTCAACTAATTTTTAACATAAAACAAGATTTTACATGAATAATAAAATAAAAGCCTATTGCTTGGATGACTTTCACAAAACATAAAATGCTGAAAATATAATCTTATATGGTAGAAAACAAAGATTCAGATGAGTAAGGCAGACATCATGTCTAGCCAAATAACCACCAGCAGCAGATAGCTGGGCAGTAGTCTGGCAAATTATCAGCCAAACAATTTCATCATATGATCCCCTATTGAATTGTGCAATACAAGCGAGCGAATGATGGTTAATGTGTGTAAATTAAAATATGCAACGCATCACATATCAAATCAAGCTCAAATGCAGATGAAACTCTGCCCGCGAAATTCAAAGCCTTTGTGTTATATGCATCCCGGTCCCTTTTATCAGTTTCTTGTCCTTGGTAGCATGAATAACACATAATACATGCTTTTGGACTTGGGCTCTAAATGCATCAGACAAAAACTTAGAAGTTTCATATTAAATCCTCAAATTTCAAAGAGTACATAGCATTATGCAGCATAAATTTTCTTAAAAGTAATGATCAATTACCAGCTGCTTCGAGTTTTACTGCCTCTAACTAAACTCACGCACATGGATCCCAGAATTGAGTCAGCTGAACTGCAAGATTAAGAAATGCAAATATGGAAGACTTTTGAGCATGATTTCAAGGTTTTAGCAAACTAACAAAGAGTGGAAATACCTCCAGGCTTGCAACTATGCAGCAACTGACTATGTATGAACCCCATCTTGTTGAACCTTCTGGCAAATATTCTCAAAAGTGATGTGAAGAGACCAGACAGTAGACACGCAGACAAGATTTATAGTGGAAAAATGATTATAGAAGAAAAGGTGTAGCATATCTCTTCTTCAAAAATCAACAATAATAACTCCAACCATTGTGAATTCTCATTGTTTCACAGGTTTGGCGGGAAGGAGCATACCTCGAAATAGATGCAAGAGCTTCCACAAACAATCAAGATTCTCCGAAACCTGCTATCGTTGAAGCCCATGTGAACGCATTTGGCTTTTTCATTCCTCTAAAAGACATCTCTCAAAGTCGTTGTCTTCCCTGATGTTTCCATACACTTCAGCAAGACCATTCCCAGGGCTAAAGCTAGATTCACCTTCTAAAATGCTCGTGATTATCCAAGGAAGAATAGAACAGGGCGCAAGCTCGAACAGGGCTATTGGTGTAGCATGCCAAGATTCATCATATCAGACAATAAGCTCAAAGTCATTCCTTCATAAAAATGGACTAAAACGTTAACAATATAACCCGTTTCTTCATACAAATGTAGTAGTATCCTCAGATTCAGAATACAAGCCAACCACCGAACCATCACAGAAATTACACGCTTCAAACTAATATTTCAGCCTCTGCCCATACCTACCTCAAACCATGGATGACGAAATGAAGAGAACATCCTTAGCCCATCCCTTAAATTGCCATCATGCAATACACACAGATAGGCAGATACCATACTCGTCCACGAAACCAATTTCCCTTCAGCCATTTCATCGAACACGAGATGGGCATTTGGACGGCGACACACGACGTAAAACTTCCCCAGATTTTTCGGCAAGTAAACATCTTTGATATGACCCAGACTGGACAAGGAAGCAATGAAACGATCCTGTGTCTCCTTTTGCAGGAATCGTCATGCCTCTCGAGCTCTAAGAAGAAGCATGGAAGATAAATGCTTTGAATCGCAGTGTCTTCCATTGAAAGAAAACAAATTGCTGGATCGGAAATTTAACTAAAAAAAAAGACAAGATCATTTCTGTTGGGATCGGAAATCTAATAGCTTCAGTTCCGTAGAACAACGACAACTTCAGTGTCGCCGTTTTCCAAACCAAAAGACAATGCAATCCGTGCGAGTTTTCTGTCGGTCTCCGTGTTTACTGTTTAGGTTTAGGGATCTGTTCAGGAAGGACAATTTCGTAAATAATGGAAAAAACAGGGTTAAAAAAACGCTCGAAGCCTATCCAAAGATCAACCACACACACATCACCATGTGTACGGGTCATGTCTTCGTCCCCTCCTTATAAACCAAGCAAACGATTTGCGCAGTCTCTGAACCAGAATCCGCCATGGAAACAGGTCTGAGCATCTTCAAGCTCTCCTTCCTCCTCAGCCTTCTCTCGGGCGGGTCGTGGCTTGGACCTGGACCCGACCCGGTCGGGAAGTTCCCGCCCACGTGTAGCCGGATCGAGTGCCCCAGCTACGAGTCGGTTCACGACGGAAATGGGTACGAGATCCGCCGGTACAACCGAACCGTTTGGATTTCTACCGAACCCATTCAGGACATCTCTCTCGTCGATGCCACACGAACCGGTTTTCTACAGTACGTACATCCATCATCATCATCATCATCATCAAAATCTGTATGGTTTTCTGACAATTTGATATTTTGAGCAGATTGTTTGATTACATACAAGGGAAGAACAAGTATCACCAGAAGATAGAGATGACAGCTCCAGTGATAAGCCAAGTCTCACCAAGCGACGGTCCCTTCTGTGAATCCTCGTTCACGGTCTCATTCTACGTCCCGAAGCTGAACCAACCTGACCCCGCACCAGCCGACAACCTCCATGTCCAGACATGGGACCCGACCTATGTTGCAGTGAGGCAGTTCAGCGGCTTTGTCTCGGACTATAGCGTCGGGGAAGAAGCCGCGAAACTGCAGGCTAGCTTGGAAGGTACCGTGTGGGGCAAGGCAATCGAGAAGAGTAAAGCAGATGAAACAGCAAGCTCGGGTTCGGCCTACACCGTGGCTCAGTACAACTCGCCTTTCGAGTTCTCGGGCCGGGTTAACGAGATATGGTTACCCTTTGAGATGGAAGATGAAGCTTGAAAAAATGGAGAATGATGGGGAGAGATGTTAAAGGGCTTTAAGCCTTTGGTAGTGAATAAAATGGTGTTCATGTTTGTAAACTACGCACCGAGATTTACTGAGTCACTCAGAATACAACTCGTTATCTCTATCGAATTGAGTTTTTCACGTGCCGTGAAGAACAAGCAATGGATACCGAAAACATAGAGCTTTACTCAAAAGACAAAAACTTTCGGGCGCCCGAGTTAAGGTTCCCTAAAATCTACAACATTTCAATCACGGGTTCGACAGAACCCGTCCATGACAAACTACGAATGTCATCGATAACTGTAAGTTCGATCCAGATCCAGACATTCATATCCTGGATTAGTCCCATAATCTACATACATGCTGCTACCGTAATAATCTTCAGATGCATCTACTACGACAGTGTCGCTGTAACTATTCCCCTCGATGAAATAGTGGGTTTCGGGTTTGGTACCTGAGAACATTCGGCAGGCGACAGTGTTGTGTGGCGACGATTCTACGGGGTAAAGGTTGTTGAAGATGGAGAAGGGCGAGTCCGGGTTGCAGGCCGCATCCACGTAATCTATGGTGCTGAAGGAATCTCGTGTGGATTCTGTGGTGAATGAAGCTTCGTCTGAGCTCGTGAAGAGAGACCAGTCGCTTGAAGTGGCATCCGAGAAATCCCATTGGCCTGGTTTCGGTCTGAACTGGTTGGTCAGCTTCCTCTCTTCTCGGGTCTGATTCCTGGATTCGTGATGTCTGAACTGAGTTTTCCAGTTGTGTTCTGTTCTCTGGGGACGAGGATGTGATCTGAGGTTTACAGTGCAAGAACAATAAATCCATACAAACCCGATTGGGAAAACCATTAAAAGCTTGGAAGTTGGAATAGAGCTCATGAACAATGTATACCTCATGTAGAACAACATATATGCTCCTTCCGACATCACCTGGCTCATCGGCACCCGATGAATCTGCAAAATCGAGAAGTGTCTCAAAATGTTCGAAAATGTCGGAAGTTCAGAGAATTGATAACCCTAAAGCAATCACCATGTGTAACTCACCTCGGAATCATCTATTCTGAACCAGCTGCCTCGTAAATCTTTGACATACGATATGTAATGCCCCGAAAAAGACGCATTCAGGGTGTCCAAGTGAACTACAACAGCGTAAAGCACATAGAGTGGAGGAACGTCTCCGGTTCCAGTCATGAACGGAATCATATCCAGCATTTCGGGAAAGGTTATACACTTGTTTATTTTCCCGTATCTTCCTTCCTGAACTCGAAGAGCAAAACACAAACTCGAGATTGAAAAATGGCAGCAACAAATCTAATGCTGGTGAAAATAAGAATCCTAACACGAATTTTTTATACGTCTCGTAAGAGATTAAAAACACATGCAACAAGTTCCAGACCCCGTCTTCAGAATCGGCAACAGGATGATACCTGGAATCTCTTCAGAACAATCGTGAGAATATTCGGTGCTTCATGTATGCTCAATTGTTTCCTTGCTCGAACATATTCAGCACACCTTTTATAGAGAATTTGTCACACAACAATTCCCAGAGACCAGAACAAAAGAGTCAAGATAAAGCAGATAACACGCCTAATCATACTAACCTGCTGCATCGATACTTATTTTCTCCATCCAGATCTTCGGGTGTAGTGAACTGAGTCAATGCATCTTGAAGAGACTCGACCCAACCATATATCTCTAACGTGAGATCCATTATATTCTCATATCTCTCCGACTCGTGATGGCATCTCAAGCATTTGACCTATATAGAGAATAATGGAGCAGACATCAGGAAAACGTAAAATATAATGACATGATGAAATGATATTTCCAGAAGGATTCCCAAAGTAGACACCTTTGAACAGAGCCGTCCACCGAAAGTATGCTGAACAAAAGTTGTTTCCTGCAATCTCGGGTCCACTTTATTCTCACCCCCAAGACTCTCCAGACATATGGATTGCATAGAAGCAACCAAAAGCCTGCATTCGAGCCATATTTTGTTTCATGTAATTTTCCTAAGAAGCATCAAGCTCATTGCAGAATGCAATGGAATGGAACAACAAAAAAGAAAAATTGCATACTGAAACCGAATCAAGATTTAAGCAGAAATACAGTTTACGAATAATGGAAACCTTAAAAACTCATGAGCATCTTCCTGACTTCCATCACCAATCTGGCAATTTATGCTCCGCAAATGAGAGAGAATTCTGCTAGCAGAAAGCGGGCCGCCAATTTCTCTTAGCATCATTATGTGTTGCTCAAGTTCACACATAAGACACCAATCTTTCCGACAACCTATAGCAGATAATAACATCAAATAAGCTAGAAATCCACACAGGTTATCAGATAAAGAGCAACCTTTTGGTATAAGAAGTGTTAGAAGCAGTACATGTTCTCGAATGTGATCGCCGAAGCAGAAAGACAACAAGTGGCTTCGTACACATTAAGGATTGCAAGACGACATTCGCATAGCAGCTGAAGAAGAAAGATGTACTCAGTAGTAAGAGAAGAACACACATAGATATATATACATACACACACACCGACTGTGATGCTTCTTTTTACTGGATGAGTGTCTTTTTCATCCATCACTCTAAAAAACTTAATTTTCCTATCAAGAAGCAATCCTTAAACTTGCATATAACTAAGTGAACAGAAGAAATGACCTGGTACCTGTTTCCACAATTTAGAAGGCCCCTAGGCGACAGGTCAAACACATCAGACTGAAAGAATTTCACAAATTCCTCGTAGGGAAACAACATCTGAAAAGTGTTAAGAGAAATCGCTGATAAATATTAGAGAAAAAATGATGAAAAAATAATTTGCAGTCCACAAAATAACACAAAGAGATAACGGAAAGCACTGGGGAACGAACTTTCAATTTCTTGTGTCTATCATCGCACTGTTCAGAAGCACCATGTCTAGTAAGCTTCATAGACTTTCTTAAACCCATCATCTTCATAATATCCATGGTTGAGATACCGTTGCTTTCTTCAGCAGCACCAATATGCTTAGCTTTACTAATCTCTGAATAACAAATAAAACATGAGACACCGAAAAATAACTCTTATGTTGAAGGTAGATTCTTCGACTAGCTTACTTGATTCCTCAGTCACTGGTCCCTTCATGCTTGCCTCTGTACAAGGATGTTCTCCGCCAGATTTTTTTACACCTGATTTGGGCGATTTAGCAATTCGGGCCCCTACTAAATGCAACACATGTATTAAAAATTTCAAAAGTATCAAAATATCATTGTCTCCAACAGAATAAATTTCATTTGTTTAGAACATTATGGTCATATGATTGGCAGGTGGCAGCAGAGAAGAGTTTGGTTCTTTTATACCCACCTTGTGCACTGCATTGTTCGCTTGAATACCCAAAAGAGATTCTTGCCTCCACACTGTTCTTATCAGAATTGTGCTGCTTGAAATTCTCTGGCACACTCCTTCTTGCAGAAGGCTGTTCATTCATTCTCATACAAGAGCTGCTGGGATCATGACTTATTGAATTTTCTTCCACCCGAGAGGAGCTGTTGTTTCTCATCTGCAGGCAAAATTCGTACTAGGCTAAAATTCCAAGAGAAATTTTACGACTTCGAAAACCAAAGCATGTCTTTATGATGTATCCAATTAAATGACAATTTGACAAAGAATCAAACACTGGGTTTACACACCAGAAATATGATAAAGAACCAAGCACTTGGTTTCCACACCAGAAATTTGATAAAGCTGGAACAAAGACAGACCGGCATGACCTAGACCATCTTTAACCAGGCAAATCAGCTCAAGAATCTTTGTTTTTTCCAGGGGAGAATGGATTCAAAATTTGATGATTGTAACATATTAATAGAATAGTTGGTCGCACAGCTAAAGCGCTACCGTCTAAGAGTTTTAGGACTTCTTCTTTAACAAAAACATGGGACCATACTTTTGGACGGCTCAAAAGGTTTAGATTTAGTTTGCAAATGTATGAAACTTCAAGGTCATACTTCATGGTCTGCATTTTTATGCAAAGTATAATGTTTAAGGACAACTTGCCTTATGCTTATTGTGAACCTCCTTCAACGTGTTATTGTTGTCACCACAACCCAAACAGGATGTCCCTTCCTGAGAAGCTTCTTCAGAGGAATCAAACACAGAACCATTTTCTCTTCTAGATGATCCTCGGTTGGACTTGCAAGAATTACACTTTTCTGCACTTCTTTTCTCTTGCATGATGACTTGGGAGCCATTACCACCTCTGGATTCATCCCAGCTAGAGATTTCTACGGTATTTTTAGGAGGATGTATTGCTTTATCCAAAGCTGTCTTCCCCCTAGCAGCCTGCTTAACGTTATAAATATATGAAGAATAATCCATGCCATAGTCATGCAAAACAGAATCTTCCTCAGGAACAATCTTCTCGGATGAGGTAGAGCTGGTTTCAACCGGGACGCATTCATCCTTATGAGCTTGCCTCCAATGAAATATTTGGCACTTCCCAGAGCTATAGACAGTCAAAAACCAAGAAGCGTTAAGTCATACAGTACACTTCATCGTTGGCCATAACTCGTCGAAATCATATAACTGCAAGGCCGTCAATATTATTTAGATGCAAAGAAGAGGCGAACCGAAAAAAGAAATAACAAGAAATTTTTGTATTGAAAAGCAAGAAAAGTACCAATATTTAACAGACTTGCATCTGGAGCAGCGTGTTTTCGCTGGACTAGAGCAACTAGCACACACATGTAACCCATTATTCTTGGAAGGAAAACCAACTGGGACATCACTTGGAACAGCTAAGCTCTCAGATTTTAGAGCTTCCTTAGCTGCCATTTGAGCAAGCAAGTTCACCCTCTCCCTTCTCTCTGAAGCCTCACCCCATTTTCCTAATAAGACATAAGCTACCACAGGAAGTACAACCAAGACCAGGAACAATGTGGGTATATCAGCTTCCCTTGGTTCGAGCATGATAACAGCCACATACTCATTACCCAATCACAGCTAGAGTTCACTGTTCACAGCCCGAGAGAGTCTGTTACAGAAGCTCAGCTAGTCGTAAATCTTAAAAATATTGCAGCAAAAGTTCAGGTACAGGTCGTCAGGCCACTTGATTACTTGCAAGATGAATAACACTGCAATTGAAATATCAACAGAGATAAGTTCTGAGTGTAGAGTAGAAAATTAGATAATAGACTGTTCTTAAACTGGAACTTTGTTAAACAAATCCTAAGAATACTCCGAAGAATTTCACATAGCAGCTTCAAGACAAAAAAAATGATCAAACCATTACTTCAGAGATTAACTGATAAAAGAATGATCCACTGCAGTCTGATGGAATTGGAAGTGTTCAATTCAACTAGCACAAGATAAATATGTGAATATAGCAGGAAGCAGCTAGGATTTGTTATATGACCAGAGGTGTGAACTGTCAAGCATCCCCAAGATCTAGTTCTTTTTCCATTTTCATACTCGCAAAGACACAATGTTTCCCCATTTTCATGTGCCGCTTAGTTCAACTGACACAAAATCTCTCAGATTTATCAGAACATAATACAATCATTATCAATAAAAACTGGAATCTAGTTCAGCAGATTTAGAATTCATAGAAACGACTGCCTATTAAGTAACAACGAGGGATGTAAAGAAACCTTATATGCGGTCAAACTTTGAAACATCCACCAAAAAGAAGGAATCTAACCTTCCCCGATACTAAAAAGCCTAAAAAGCAAAGTCTTTGACAGAAATCCATCTCCTATAGCTTTGTCAATCAATCTTATCTTGTTAGCATCTCCATTTTAAGAGAAGCATCAATAACACGAATTGACACTTAATCGATTCAGCAAGTTCACGTTGGAAAATACACACTTTTCTTCTGATACCCATCTGCAGCTATATACCCGGTATAATCTCAAGATGCCTGTGTAGCCACATCGATAAGGAATGAGACCTAATCTCTCCAATCAAACACACCCAAGAGACAAAATATGTAATCCGAGAAGGACCTAACTCCACTACGTCCCCGATTCGATGTTTCTCCAGCAGGCTGATTATCATGACTTGTAATAACCGGAGATGAGTTCAAATCTACCCACCTGGAGGCACAGAACGAATCCTCAACAATGAACATGTCTCTGAAAGCACTCGCGATTCAAACAGTATGCATTTCCTCAGTGCAGACCATTCACATTTTCAACGAAGCCGCTCAAAGTTACTCTAAAGGAAATCCAGAACAATCACTGGAAACCAATCTAACCATAAAACCCGAGCTCCATGAAAGCCAACATTGATCTCAAATCTAGGACTCCAGTATCCGAGGGAACCCTCGAAACCAGTACAAGAAAAATTTGAACTTGAAAACTTCACTGAAATTGAAAAACAGCCCAGATGAAAGAATTCGAGATTTTCAAGAATTTCCCGTGTGGTACATACCTCAATAAGCGAGACGAAGGAAACCCAAGAGAGCCCCGGGAGGAAAAGAAACCCTAATTTTTTTCGACCTATCCTCAGCCTCTTCGATTGGCCTTTCCTGTGGCTCGAAAAAAGATTCTTTGGTTCCACCGATGGGTAAGACACGAGAAGCCTCTCTCTCTCTCCCTCCCTCGTCCTGTGTTGTTTGTGCTCTTGCTTTCACTCCCTCTTTTATTCTTTCAGGGTGCGGTAAAATATTTTATAATATATTATTATATATTTTGATTTCGGGAAGGTGTATTGTATGATGTAAAAGATTGTTCGCCTTGGGATAAAAAAAAAACCGTTGAAATTTAAATTTAAATTTAAATTATATTTAAAAACCTAAATCCAATATGGTATGGGAAGGGTAAAATGAATTTGAAAACAACAAAAAATATTTTATTTTATGCATCTTCAATAAATATGGGAAATTGTATCGAATTAGTACATTCAACACAAGTTCCACACTATATTACTACATTAGTCGTCAAATCAAATTTCTGTCGTATATACCGTTATATTATTGTTAAATTAAAGAGGGGTCATTTTGATTTAATTTTAATATAAAATATCAAATATAGATAAAATATAATATATTTTTTTAACAAAAAATCAAGTATACAAAATCAAATTAAGAATAAGAATACAAGTCTAACCAAATCCTTTGTAAATAGAAAAATCACAATCTTTCTAAATTTGAAAATTTTTATATTCGAAAAGTTATTAACAAAACAAGTAAAAAACGTAATATTCATCTCTAACAAATCCAATTATGCAAAAAAGGAATATATATATATATATATATATATTACATAGATTCTTTCTTACATGCATTGCAAACTAATACGATGATTAAGATATTTAATTGTCCATTTAGATTACAATGGGTAATGGGAAATGTAATATTTAATTAGCGTTTGGTCTTCTTCGGACACCATCACCTCATAGTTAGTCCAAGATTTTCCAGTCCTAGGATCCATGGAAGCCCAGCCGCCGGAGGATCCGATCTCCGACGACCCGGCGACCGGAAATCGGAGCTACTGGAGATGGCGGAAGCAGGATTTCTTCCCGGAGCTCTCCTTCCAAAACCTCTCCTCCTACAAATCCGCTTTCTCCGACACGTGTCCCCGCCTCGCCGATCGCCTTCTCTCCCGCTCCTCCGACGCCCACGAGCTCCTCGCTTGTCGCCGCGAGAGCGAGAACCCTATGCGCCGATGTCTCACGTGGTGGGACCTCGTCTGGCTCAGCTTCGGCTCCGTCGTCGGCTCCGGCGTTTTCGTCATCACTGGTCAGGAGGCTCATGGCGGCGCCGGTCCCGCCGTCGTTCTCTCCTACGCTCTCTCCGGTACCTCCGCTTTGCTCTCCGTCTTGTGTTATGCTGAATTTGGAGTTGAAATTCCTGTCGCCGGAGGTTCCTTCTCGTATCTTAGGGTTGAATTGGGGGATTTCATCGCGTTTATCGCTGCTGGGAATATTATGTTAGAGGCCATTGTTGGTGCTGCTGGGTTGGGGAGGTCGTGGTCTTCGTATTTGGCTAGTATGATCAAGAACGATTCCGATTTTTTCAGGATTAAGATTGAATCTTTCGCTAAAGGATTTGATCTTTTGGACCCAGTTGCGGTCGCTGTGCTTCTGGTTGCTAATGGCATAGCCATGAGTGGAACGAAGAGGACTTCATGGTTGAATGTGATTGCTTCCATTGTCACAGTCTGTGTTATTGCATTCATCATTGTCGTGGGGTTTATCCATTCCGAAAAATCCAATCTGGTTCCCTTTTTCCCCTATGGAGCGAAGGGCGTTTTCCAGTCAGCAGCTGTTGTGTACTGGTCTTACACAGGGTTCGATATGGTGGCAAACATGGCTGAAGAAACTGAGAAACCCTCGAGGGATATACCAATTGGTTTGGTGGGTTCGATGTCTATGATCACCGTGGTTTACTGCTTGATGGCTTTGGCTTTGACCATGATGGTGAAATACACCGAGATTGATGTGAACGCTGCTTATTCAGTTGCTTTCGGCCAAATCGGGATGAAATGGGCCAAGTACTTGGTAGGTATATGTGCATTGAAGGGTATGACCACAAGTCTGCTGGTAGGATCTCTAGGCCAAGCTCGGTACACCACTCAGATTGCCCGGGCTCATATGATCCCTCCGTGGTTTGCATTGATTCATCCGAAAACCGGCACCCCTATCAATGCCACTCTTTTGGTAACCATACTCAGTGCAATGATCGCGTTCTTCTCCAGCTTGGACGTCCTGTCCAGTGTTTTCTCCTTTGCTACCCTCTTCATCTTCATGCTCGTGGCAGTAGCATTGCTCGTGAGACGATACTACGTGAAGAATGTGACTCCTAAATCCGATTTAGCAAAGTTTCTCGGTTATCTGGGTTTGATAATAGGATCCTCCATCGGGTTATCAGCATTATGGAATATGAACCAGAGGGGATGGGTTGCTTATACTGTGGCCGGAGGTTTTTGGCTCGCAGGGACTTTGGGAATGACTCTGCTTCCGAAGCCTCGTGTTCCAAAGGTCTGGGGGGTGCCAATGGTTCCATGGCTGCCGGCACTATCCATTGCCATGAATCTCTTTCTGATTGGGTCGTTGGGATATATAGCGATCTTGAGATTCATAATCTGTACGGCAGTAATGCTGCTTTACTATCTGTTCGTCGGCCTACATGCAACGTATGATGTAGCTCATCAGGCACTGGGAGAAGCAAAAGCACAGGAAGGGAGATAGATAAGAGCATGAATCTCTACCCTGTTTAGTAATTTGATAGATTTGATATTGTTTTCTCATTTGGCTATATCGAGATGTAAGCTCATCCGATTTTTCGGAGCTATCTGGGTATTGATTTTCAATTCACTAGATGCTGATTACACAACTGGTGAACTGGATATGGTATTAGATTTTTCCAAAGCATGAGTTTCTTCCTCCTCTTCTTCCAAAGCCTGTTCGAGGTCGTTTCAAGAACAACGATCGTGCCAAGAATCTGCTCAAACAGATCAAGGTAAATAAAGTCTCGACATTATCTGTTTCTCTCTGCTGGGGAATTCATTGTGAAGCTTCTGATTCTGGTTAATATGTTCTTGTAGGCCTACAGGGTCACCAGATAAAGACAGGGACTTTTGGTCTGTCTCGCGAGACGTTATGGTGTTCATTGTTAATTGACATTGTTCAGAGATTTGAAATGGAATCACAGAGAATTTGAAATGGAACCCGAAGAAAATCGGGCCTCTTTATGTTTTAATGACAGATTTTGGTGACTAAACCAAAGAATTGTTTGTCGTAATTCGGTTAATTTCGGTTTCGGTTTCGGTTCGTTAGTTCTAGGGGTGTCAAAAAAGCTCAAAATCCGTTACCCAATCCGAGTTCGCCCGTAAAATTTACGGATTTGGGCCTAAGAAAGCCCGGCCCGAAAAATGTGGGCGGCTAGTCTGGCCCAAAAAAATAAATATATTATATATTATATAATATAAATATATATAGATATAGATAAATATATATACATGCATGCATAAATATATACATATTAATTCATTAATATTTAAATAAATTTTTATTATATATAAAAATTAAAAAATCTGAGTTTTAATTTCTCTTAAATTCATATATATATATATATTGTTACGATGGGAAACCCCTATTCTACAACTCTTCGGGTCGGACACCGGATACCGCAACATCTATCACCCTATGGACCGGACGAGAACGACATAAGGATAACATCGCGGACTTGAGAAAACTCACAGTCCTGCGCAGTAGCCGGCAAACCACGCAGAGCAGGTAAACCACTCTCGTAAAACTGACCGACTCAAGGAGAGTACCATAAATGGGATTCGAACCCACAACCTCATGGAATAAGGATTGTCATTAATCACTAGATTGGGGTCACATATATATTAATAAATGTTTTTATCAAAACTTTATTTTTTATTATCTTTAGTATATATTAATTTTTTTCTATTTTGATAATTTTTTATTAATAATTTTTATTTTTATTTTATTATTTTTAAAAAAATAAGCTCGAAGCTCTGCCTGAATCCGAAAAAAGCCCATTAGACCGGACTTCGGGCCGAAGATTTTAAGCTCGTGTATGTATCGGGCCGGGCCGGCCCGGTCCATAATTGTTCGGGTTTTTGTCGGGCTCGGGCCGGGCCGGGCTGGCCCGGCTATTTTGACACGCCTAGTTAGTTCAGTATATACCGGAGATTGATTCGATTGAACCTCAAACCGGTAACCGGTACGCGTAAACCGGTTTCCAGCAGGGAAGAATTTATAGGGACCTCAAAGGTACAAAGGAAATTTTTTGGTGTTCCTGACTTCCTGTGATTTGGCGACGAAGAGGAAGAGGGCGACATGGGAGAGCGAAAAGTTCTGAACAAGTATTATCCGCCGGATTTCGATCCGTCGAAGCTTCCTCGGCTCCGGCGACCGAAGAATCAGCAGATTAAGGTCCGTATGATGCTTCCGATGAGTATTCGCTGCAACACTTGTGGGAATTACATCTACAAGGGTACCAAGTTCAATTCCCGCAAAGAAGATGTCATCGGTGAGGTAAGGGATCAATCGTTTTCTTCTCGGCTTTTGTTTTGCACTTATCGATTTCGCCGCTGATTTTGTGTTCTCTGTTTTATTTGTTTGAATCTGTGATCTGTTTCGAGCTTTAGGGTTCGTGGGTATGTCTTAAAATGCCATGGGATTGAGTTGTTTTAGGGTTTCAGTGAAAATTATGGGAATAATTGTCGTCAGTTCATGATTCGAAACTTGTCTTGCAGTTACAGCGATCTCAGATTTAGGCTTTTAGGGTTTTGATGAACTCGGGTGTTGTTTTGGCTATAAGTTTAGGATAGTGTAATTTTTCAGCTCTCGGGTTATTTCACTTTTGTCTTCCAGTAAGAAGGATTCGTTTTTCATTTTGCGCATAACAAAGAAGCATTACCTACCTAGACGAATCTTGAATCGTAGAAGTTTCTGATTTTGTTCTGAAAAGGATATCACTTTAACGTATTCTAGTGTGAATGGATTACACGAACAATTATGTTCGATGATATATGTGTGGCATCGTAATTCGATGGTTTTTATTATGTTCCCCGTGCAGACATATCTGGGAATCCAAATATTTAGGTTCTACTTTAAGTGCACCAAGTGCTCGGCCGAGCTGGCAATGAAGACCGATCCACAAAATTCTGACTATGTTGTTGAATCTGGGGCAACACGGAATTTTGAACCCTGGCGTGCAGAAGATGAGGTAAGGATTTCATATTTGTGGCTTTTGTATTGACTATGCCATACAGTCATAGAGGATGTATATCTTTCTAAGTTTATTAATCTGTCTTCTCTCCTTCTTTACAGGAAGCAGATAAGGAGAAAGGGAAACGAGAAGCTGAAGAGATGGGGAATGCAATGAAATCCTTGGAGAATAGAACTCTGGATTCGAAAAGAGAGATGGATATTATAGCTGCACTTGATGAAATGAAATCGATGAAGGTATATGATACTTGATTCTTGATGTGTCATAATGTTTTTGATGTTTGCCAATAATTTAGTGATACTAATTATCATCTTTTTTTTCTTTTGTTTTCCCTGCAGTCTAGACATGCTACTGTCAGCGTAGATGCGATGTTGGAGGCCTTGCAAAAAACGGCTGCTGAGAAGGTAGGTTCCTCTAATGCTTTTGCTTTTTCTTATTCCTAATGTCTTGACATTGACTTCATAACATTTTTTTTCGAAGTTCCTAAGAAACTAAGAACAAGTTGATTAGTAAATAACATGGTATTTAAAGCATTAACAATCAAAATGTGTAATTATCTTGATTATCGCTGAATCACTAAGTGTGCTCTTCAGTTTTTAGGAAGCTAAGCCACTTTAGTTCTTCACAGACCTGCACGTCCAAACATGCATGTGGATAGATTTAGGGGTTTTAGGCTTTAGGATCAAGGCGATGTTGATATTGATGTTGATGAATCATTTAGCTAACTGCCCCATTTGTCGATTTTGGTTTTGGACAGGAAAAAAGATTGGAAGAAGAGGATGAGGCACTCATAAAGTCAATATTCAGTAAGCCGAAAGAAGTTATCAGGAGGATTGCCGATGAAGAACTAGATGATGATTATGGCGACATTGCTCACATTCAGGAACAAGCATCTTCAGATGTTTCAAAGAAGAGAAAAGCGTCAGAAGAAAGTCCAAGCAACCCGACTGATATTTTGGATAGCTCTGGTGAAATCCGAAACGAGCCTAAGAAAAGCACAGTTAGTAATAATCCATTCAAATCAGTTCGGATATCGGTTATAAAGAAGCAAGCTGCTCCAGCAAAACCCCAAGAGGCAAAGCCGGTAGAAGCCAGCAACGAGAACTCGGGATTAACATCTTTGTGCCAGAATTATGGCAGCGAGGAGGAGGAGGAGGATTGAGCTGTCTGCTACTTGCAGAACTTGGGTTGTTGCCAATGATTGAGCTTTGGATAGAACATTGGAAGAACAGAAGAGCCATGCTCATTCCTTGTGTTCCACAAATTCTTGTTTGTCAGCTTTTAGAGCTTCATTTGACCAGAAACACTTGTCACCTCAAAGCTAAATTACTCAAATTTTATGTTTTGTCTCAGCACATAAATGTTAAAAAAGATCACAACTTAGAAATAGATTGCTTCATAACATGAACATTTGATTTTATTTTTATTTTTTTGACAATTAGATAGCGATTTCGGTGAGAATTAAAATATAAATTGCTATATGATGAGCAAATGCGAGTGGGCAGGGAAGAGAGTAGAAGAAGCATGGAATGATACAAATGGAGTGTGATGTGTGAGGAAACCAAAGTAAACACCAAAGAGACAAAACATGCAGATATATATATATATATATATATATATTTCAATTTGTCTCTTTTAGACAAAATCTCTCCTCTCTAACTAAACCCTAAAACCAACAATCTAAACCACCCATTTCCAAATAAGGATGGCAATGACTTATCTTAGTTCTTGGTTCTATTACCTTTGCATTATCATTGCCATGCAACTCCCATGGGTGAGCTTGTCGTGGAGTGAACCTCTGCCAGAGAGACTGCCATTGCCAACATCATCTGCTCCTCAAAACTCTCTGGAACAATGGGAGGAAGTGGTGGAGGAAGATTCCGGAAGCTTCTTCAAGTTTCCCTGGAATTCTCGCTGACACTATCATCACCATCACTCATGCCTGAGATTGCATAGCTCGATCCCGGCTCTTTCGTATTCAGCGATCCGTGAACAGATGCCCCGGATTCAGGGTAAGTGCTATCATCTATACATTGTTCTGCAATGCTGTAATAGCCGGTACAACTGCCTGGAAACATGCTGTACGAGGAAGCATTCACATTATGGATATTGTTGCTGGAGGATTCACATTCACAGACCAATTGCTGCCGTTCAGCAAGAGCTGCAATGGCACAAGCCAGCCCACCGGATGGAGATGAAGAGGACGGCGATGATGATGGTCTGATAGTAGGCACCGTAGATGGTGAAACGTAACGATCTTCTGGTACATACTGAGCAGAAGAGGTGATTTCCTCGCGTGTTGTAGTTCCATGCACGCCATTTTCCTGTTAACAACAATTTCTCGCATCAGAGATTGAAAAAATAGCTTAAACCAATGTTCCTGAGAAGATATATACGGATTATTCTCACTCAATGACTATTGGGAACAGAGTTTAGAGAGCCTTTCCGTTAATCCAACGAAGTCCAGAAAATTAATAATCTCAGGTGAGTGATATGTACAAAATACGGAATATTCCATACACAATTTTCTTCAGCTTGTTCCGAGTAAAATTATCGCATGGCAAACGTCCCAAGCTTTACTATTCAGCATTCAACCAATGGGAAACTTATGTTCAATTGAACATATTACCTCAATGGAAAGCCATATTGCTTCCATGACCATAAGGTCCTCAAGATCAACATTAAACTCATCACTCCTGCTGTACGGAAGTTTTCAGACAAACCAGAAAAGCAATAATTAGTTACCCCCAACATGAATCACCCAGATGAAATGTCGTGAACAAATCACCATTGTGTACATAGCTATAGCCAGTAAAACGATGCAAAAAATACGAGACAAATATAATTCTGATTTCCTGACAGAGTACAAACAAAATCAATTTCGACTCAGAATGGCTAACCTAAGCCATCAGCCTCTTGTAAAAGGAGACGCAGTGTCCTCCCTTCATTCCAAAATCAAACTGTGATCAAAGCATTGAGGTTCACAGAAGCAAGAAACCTTGCAGGCAGGAAATCATATTCCGTCCGATCTCAGGACATAAAGTTCAATAAAGTAACTTTAATTTCATTTTAATCAAAGTTTCCTCATTCGGATATCACTATGTTTACGGTTTACCAATGGTAAAAACACAGAAAGAACTGAGCAAACAACAACAGCAGTGCCTTAGTCCCAAATTTATTTGGGGAAAGAGCTGAGCAAAATATTGAAAAAATGACCCTTGAAAGACAGACCTGTATCCCCGAGGACATGGCGGTCGTCTGACTGCTGATGCAGAACATGCATCCTGAGAAGAAACAACTTCCCCGTCCTCCACATGAGAATTATATGACACAGCTGTGGACCAAAACAAAGAACAAGGAAACAAATCAAGATGTTTGCATTTGCTTTCTCTTTCTGATGAAACATTAACAACGTTCTGGCAGGCAAAACTGACATGCAGCTGAACCATATTCCATATCGGCAGTCACAGCACTCGTGCTAGAAGAACATGATTCCAGTCGTTTCTGCATTCTTTCTTCATCCTGAAGTTCCTGCTGCCTCATCCTAATTTGTGCTTCTATTACCCGCTGTTCTTCCTGCAGGATAAACAGACGGAAATCAACATAGGCATCAAGCACAAATAGGATCGGTTAATAACCGATACTGTACATCAAGAAAAGCTTCAGCTAAGAACTAATCTTAGCTTACAATTTGTTCAATGCCCTTTTCCTCCTTTGTCTTTACTCCTCTGTATTCAACGGCATAATTGGATGTTTTACAAAAAGGGCACCTCATATAATTAAGGGGGAAAACAGGATCCATGAGAAGAGCGAATAAATCAAGTAGAAAATTTTCAAAAAGGCTTTTAGAATGAGAAGAAAACCAAAACTTAAAAACAATATATGGTGGGTAAGGATACTGAGTAGGCCGAGCTGAATTAGGATTCTTCATCTGCAAAAAACATTCTGTACCATAGAAGCCAAGTCAAATGGCGGAGAACACAGAATAGATTAAAATGCTAAAGTTGCAAAAGGCTGATGAGCACTACCTGTACAAATGCTTTTCATGCAACATCTCGATCTATTCAGGCTCGGGTAGTACTAAAAACACAAGAAAAAATTATAGCATTAGTTATTTCCAAAAGAAAGTTAATCATCTCCCTACAAAATCTTTGGAGACCATACCATTCCACATGCCAACATCACATACAAGGCCATAAATTTAACACATCTCACATGCAAAATTCTCTTCTGAATGATTCACTAGAATCCAATTTCCCATCGTTCCCAATTGAGAGAGATTTATAGGCAAATCAAAGAGAAAGATGGTGAATGGAACGAAATGCATTAGCAGAAACAAAAGACAAAAATAAGAGGCATCTCCACACACAAGAATGACTTTCTCAATTTTGCAAGATCCTCTTCTGAATGAGTCACTCACTATAATCCAATTTCCCGTCGCGTTTCTGATTGGGAGAGATTTATGGGCAAATCAAAGGGAAGGATGATGGTCTATTAGCATACTATGAACGGAGCGAAATGCAATAGCGGAAACAAAAGACAAAAATACGAACCAGAAAGCAAATTAGACATTCTTCGAGATCGTGGCAGCATTCCTCATCCCCGGGATAGCATGGGGCAAGCTTAGACTCTAATATCAGTTTCCTCAGCTTTTTAAAGTCGACATCTTTACTAGCATACAACCCTTGCGGTCTTGTATACCTCTCATCGACCACTTGCCTCTTCCTCCCGAGCTTATTACCCATCCAAAGTCTTGAAAATAAGACAAACCCCTCTACTACACTTACTCCCCAAGCTCTTAAGAACACGGATATATCACACCGACATTAACAAGCGCAGTGAATGCTTTCTATATGTTTTTTAAACAACATTGACTCCAACACCATTCAACCAAAACCAGGAGCATGTCGAGGAACGGGGGAAGACTCGAATTCTGAAAAAACCTATTCTTCAAGAAAAATGTACAAGCTTTGAAATGGCAACAGTCTTCGGCATAAGAAACTGCAACCTGTGAGAAGAAAACAAACGTAATATTCAATTGCAGCCCGCAATTCGTGCAACATCCGGAACTAACGGGTTTTACAAAAACCCTAAATCCAAAGCAATCGCCATGTAAAACCTTTAACTCCGAGCACGGTTGAACACAATTTAGGGCTACATGACCATTTTGATAAACCCTTGGAAACCATTGACGGTATTAACTACCACAGGAAACCAATTAAACAGAACGAGGAACAGAAACCCAAAAATTGAACAAGGAAGAGGGACAAAAATTCCGAAGAAGAAACCTGGAAACTTGGAGAAAATGCGGAGAGAAACTGCGAGCAGAAGAAAACAAGGAACAAGATCGAGAGGTTTGGGGTAACGATAAGAGACACGTTCAGAACTTTCCTCTGTAGAGAGAGAGTGTGTGTATACGTGAATATGTGTATATATTCGCAGACAAAGGAGAGAAGTCTGTATCTAAATTCTTTTGACGGAAAATTCTCGAGAGAGAGAGAGAGGCAAAGGGAGCAAGAAACGATGGAGTAAGAGACGGGGAAAAGAATTGTCATCTCTTGTTTGTTTGTACTCTTCCTTCTCTCACACGCGCTTCTCTCGCGCGTGTCTTTCTCTATTCCTCTTTATTTATTTTTTTCTCTGACTTTGTGAGATTAAAAAAATATATATAATGTGTTTTGCCGTATATTAAATATATGAAGATAATGCAATAAGATTGTAAGGAATATGAAAACTGTGATATTTAAATATATAAAATGGTTCACCAAATATTGGTTAGAGAGGGTGAGCCATGCATGGTTTTGTTGTCATTCGTCTAAGCTTTTTTGTGAACAAACACTAACTCATATATATGTGTGTATATATATGTATCAACTTTTTTAATTACACACAATACAAGTCATTTAAATTTATTATATACAGTATAATCTGAATATTAATTGAATCTGTAAATCAAGACTAACTCCACATTGTTAAAATCATTAAAAAAACTATAGTTTTTTTAATGATTTATATATTTTCAGTTTAATTTTAAAGATATATTTTAATATCATTATAAAAAATATTTTTATTTAGATTGAAAAATATGAATATAGTAATTTTTATATTAAAAAATATTATAATTGAGAATTTTATATATATATTCGGTGGATCTGAATTACGCGTCATCGGCCATAAAGACCAATATTTATATTATAGTTAATGGGCCCAATGGGCCTTGCTATGTATCCCTTATTGGGCTATTGTCAAATGATGGGTCGCCTATTTCGGTGGACATTAAAAGCGACACCGCCCTAAACCAATGTTTTTCATTCTTCGGATAACCCTCCCAGCGTTTTGCGTTCATCTATTTTTGCCCCAACATTTTACAATTTATCAGTTTTTACCCCCAAATATCTCACGTCAACAGTTTCCTCTCTCTTCCGTCAGGTCATCCGTTAACGCTATTACCAGAGTGGACGGCGTGGGGTTTCTCTTCGAAAAAGATCTCCACTGTACTGAGGGGAAAATGGGTGAATATAAGAAACTAGGGGTGAAAAACGAATAACTTGTAAAGGTCGGGGAGTAAACTGCTAATATATATGTATATATATATATATATAAATCATTATTGAAATTATGTAAAATCTGCTACTTTAGAATTTATTTCCTTTTATTTCTTTCATGCTTACGGGGTAACCACCAAAAAAAAGTTCGAATATGAGGAAAGTCACTTAAAAAATAAAGAATAGACCAATTATATTTAATGACGTACGTATATATATATATATAGAGAGAGAGAGAAAAAGAAAGTACACAAAATTTTAATAACCATATGAATTAATAATGACTCAATAATCTGACCATAATTTGTACAACTCGTCAACCGGTGGCATCTCCCTCACAAATCTATCGAACTCCGCCGCGCCTCCGCCGCCGTGGAATTGCTTCACGTCGCTAATGCTTTTGTCTCCGCCGCTGCTGCTACGACCGGAGGCGGAGGCGGCGGAGTAATCGGAGGTTTCTCCGGGGACGGTGGCGTCTTTTCCGGTGAGGTGTTGCACGACAGTCTTGAAACTCCGAGCATCGGTTTCAACGTATTGAGTGTTTATGAACACCACCTTCATCGGCTCCGATTTCTTCCCTCTTCCCGACATGATCGATCGAAGTCTAACGTAACTTTTTTTGTTGAGGTGTTTTCTCTTTATGGGTCTCCAGATGTTTGTGAATATTGTTATATATAATATATTTGTATATGTATATATATATATATGTAACTATTATGGACTGAGCATATTAACTATTGTGGTCCCATGAGAATTAAAAGATGACGACCAACATTTTTTTTTTATTTGTATACGTTTTTTAGTTTAAGGATTTGACCAAAAAAAAGGGGGAGAGAGAGAGGACGTGAGAATTTTTTTGGTTTAAAAAGGTGTAAATATAGACATGACATATATTTAGGTTTTTAAATTGGTTTTAGTTAGATTATTTTGTATTTATTCATTTTTTTAGATTGTATTTTTGATTGAATTCAGATTTTATTTGATCTAAATTCAATTTCGTTTCATTGTAAAATATTCATTTAAAAAATTATTCTACTTATAATTGTTGTGTTCAATGGGTTTTAGATTCCATTTTATTTAATTTAATAATTTTTCTTATATAAAAATTATATATATATATATATATATATATATATACGTCTCTAATATTTATATCTAGATTTATTTCCAAGATCTATGAAGATAGACATTTATTTTTAACCTCACCAAAGCCAGGACTTTTTCATGGGATATTTAATAACTGCTACTATTTATTATTAAACATATAAACTAAAAGTAAATTGCAAGCTATAATTGATAATAGTTTATTTCTTGTTATGTTATGATATTATATATAAAAAAATATATTCAGATTTTAGTAACTTTAAATAAATTGGATCTCAAGGAAAATATGCTCTTGAAAAATATTTACACAATCATTTCTCATTTTATGAAAGAAAATAGAAAATAATCGTAGTTTTTTTCGTTAATTTTCCACAACCAATTTCTATTTTCCAATTTTAATAATCTCGTAGAAAACATTAAATATCAAACCACGAGCGTTTGGCAGCGGAGAAAAAAAGACAGCAGATATTGATACAAATTTCGAAGACTTTTAAATTATTATTTTTTAAATAATTAATGGCTGTTTGTACGTTTAAGTTCGGGTTTAGATATCATGGAGATTATTTGACGGTCGATAAGAAGTGAGACATGTTTGACCGGTTATCATATGATATGACGCAGTCTTGCCGGACCCAATATTTAAATTATTGTTGTTGTTGTTATTATCTGGAAATAAAATATAATTTCTATCTTCTTTATTATTATTGTTATTGTTATTATTATTATTATTATTATTATTATTGGGTCAAAGCACACCTTGTTTGATGAAGCAACGAATCATCACATCAT
>NW_010965373.1:2661235-2686235 GCF_000463585.1 Tarenaya hassleriana | reverse complement strand
TATGTCTCTTAACGGTTCCTCGTCTTAACACGTGTACAACAGTGTAAGTCATATATTCTATATAATAATGATTAGTAACTTTGATCAGATTCCGAATTTGCCCCAAAGGGATCCATGAGGGTTTTGAGTTAATGTTGATGGAAAGCCTTAATCTTTTATTTGTTTTTCATAACTCGAAAACCGAATTCATCAAAACATCATGAATTCAAGAAGAGATATGTACAGAAAAAAAAGCGCAAGTATAGTCATGGCACATAATAGCCATTACACAGAACTATCCAAGATTGGGTGGCTCAATCGATAAGGAAGAGAGCAAAGCTCATTCCCAACTTGGATTCGAATCCTCATTTGGAGAGGGGTATTCACATGGACTTCTCTAATCCTCTGAGAGATGTAGTCGGTCAAAGGCAAGTGAACTTTCGGATTATAAAAAATGCCATTACACAGAACCTTGCAAGTCTCCAGTGTTCACAACCCAAACATTCCATTAATTATCATAACTGAACCAAGATTCAGACATAAACATAAGACGATGGATTGGATCCACATGAAGAATCTACATAGATGTTGTTTCTGGAGCACTAGGCCCAATGCTAGTCACTCATGGTGTTTCCACAGGATGTTGAAACACGCTTGACAGTAAGGGCTTTTATCCGAATTAACCTAGAAAATGGAATGACGATTGGTGCCCGCTTGGTTTATTGTTGGACTCATTTGGCCCCTTAGGACCCTAAAGATTGGGCATCCCGCTCTAAGTGAAAGTAGCTGATCTTTATCGTGATGGAGCATGGAGATTATCATCAGTGCGCTCGGTTGAGGCTCTCTTGCTAGTTGTTTATTTGACTGGAAAAACACTATCCAACCGCAATGATACACGTGACTGGATAGTCGGGGGTAAAATATCAGATTGTTTTTCGACCAAGGAGGTATATAAAGCTATCTCTCCTACCTCGGTTACTTACGTTCTATACACCTAAATTCTCATTTATAGCATGGTTATTTTGCCCATGATCATTGTCCAACTAAGGAAAGGTTGGCTTCATGGGGGCTATCGGTGGACTTGAAATGCCTCCTCTGTGGTAGTATTATGGAAATCAGAAGTCATCTCTTCTTTGAGTGTCGTGCTACTAAAGAATTGTTCACATGGGCTATGGGAAAATGGGGTAATTCGCCTACACACTACTTGGACCGATATTTTGGACTGGCTGCTAGGGCGATGGGATTCCAAAATCAGACTATTGGGAGCAGAACTTACTTGGCAAACGATTGTTTATATTGTATGGATGAAGCAGAATTCACAACTGCATTCAGGAAATCACAAGGACATCTCAATCATCCGCCGAGATATTGATCGGTGTTTCCGAAACAAGATAGCGGTCATTAGACTATCAAGCAATCTAATGGCAAGCTCTTTATTACAATTATGATTCTCCACCCCGTGACAGATCCTTTCAAGGAAGGTTGAGGTTTCTACAGGTCTATTGCTTTGCTAAACATGTTTTTTCTTAGGACAGTTTTTTGTAAGATTTCTTGGTTACTGCCTATCCCTTTTGTAAAGTGACTCGTCTCTTGTAACTCTTGCTCATATATATAATTATATACTCCTTTTAACAAAAAAAATATAAGACGATGGAAACCATGAAAAGAAGATACCAGAAGAGACGAAGCCATATATATATATATATATGGAAATATATATCAATTCATAAGTATATATCATATCGAATTCTATGCAATAACATGTGATATAGTTTCATACTAAACCATCAAACATATGGTTAGAAGACGAAATTAGATTAAACGGATGATTTAGTAGACAAAATTGTTTGTTAAAGGGATCCATTTGCGCAGAAAATTTCTAAATTTCTTTCAATCAATTTTCTAAATATCCGGTAAATGTCTTTTAAGTATATAGAATTAAACAGAATTCAGATCATGATTTACTACTCTAAAAAATCTATTAGATATGATTTTTCTTCAAAACGAATGAATTAAACCATACCAAATATGAAAATATATAAACCCGAAAAATCAATTCAAAAACGAAAAATTCATTAAAAATCGAATTGAACCGAATCATGGATATATATAAAAAGCCGAATTGATATTACTTTTTCTAAGCAAAATAAAAATAAAAATAAAAACTAAAAGGCTAAAATAACAATCAGATCTCCTGACTTCGACTATCAGTTATACGATTAACGAAAACGCTACATAAGATTGCAGATTTTTACCGCACAAAGAAAACAAATCATTAACAAATGGAAGATCTGCTCACCATTTAATATATATATGAATCATTGACTGTAGATAATTTAACTATGTTTGGAAACTTTTTCCATATTTAATAAGATTCTGCTATAAATGAGGTCATCATATCCCTGCAATCTTTGAAATAGGAAACATATCAATATTAGCCAAGAACTGGTAACAAGAATCCTGCCTCTGATTTATCTTTCCTATAATAGGCCATTCACATTCATTGGTATATAATATACAATCCTCTGGGACTAGATTTTTCATTTCTTACAAAAAAAAAACATTTCGGTAGAACTCACTGTACGGAGAGAGAGAGAGAGAGAGAGAGAGAGAGAGAGAAAGAAGATCATTGAGCTTAGTTACAGGACGACAAATGGCATTCATTCATGGGTTTGGTGTTTTGTGTCTGTCTCTTTTTGTCGTCGCCGTCGCAAGTGTTCAAGCCGCCGGTCCGAAGGTTTTCGATGTCCGAAAGTACGGTGCTCGTGGCGACGGAAGAACCGATAACACCAATGTACCAAAACTTTCACTCTCGTCTCTTGTTAAGTTTTTTTTATATATTCTATATTCGAAAATACTAGTTTGTTTTGCTTATAATACCATTTTCCGTAATTATTTAATCTTGTTTTTGTGTATGTTTATGTATATATAGGCCTTCACAAAAGCATGGAAAGACGCATGCCGATGGAAAGGGCGATCTAGGGTTTATGTCCCTGTCGGAACGTTCTATTTGAAAGAAGGAACGTTCATAGGGCCATGCAAAAATTATATTAACTTCGTCATAAAGGGCACGTTGTTGGCTCCGAAGAACCCCGACCAGATAAAACGTGACACGTGGATCATTTTCCGGTACGTCGATCACCTCACCGTCTCCGGCGGCGGAACCCTCGACGGCCAAGGCGCTCACTCTTGGCCTCTCAATGACTGCCACAAGAACCCCAACTGCCGTACTCTCTCCATGGTAATTAATTTCCAACTTAACCGAACCCTCTGTCTTATGCAGAGTCTTTCGGGGAAACTCACTCTGAAATCCGGTTTTGCAGAACATAGGGTTCCAATTCGTGAAGCATTCTATAGTGAATCGGATAAAATCGGTGAACAGCAAGGCGGGACACTTCAATGTCTTCTCCGTCGAAAATTTCAACATCACCAAAGTCACCATTACCGCTCCTGGTGACAGCCCAAACACAGACGGTATCAAGATCGGTTACTCGAGCCGCGTACGTATCGCTAACTCCAGGATCGGCACGGGCGATGACTGTATCGCCATCCTCAGTGGAACCACCGATATCGATATATCAAAAGTGAAGTGCGGTCCGGGACACGGGATTAGCGTCGGGAGCCTGGGGAAGAACAAGAAAGAGAAGGATGTCAAGGGCTTGAGAGTTAGGAACACGGTTTTCAATGGTACGAGCGATGGAGTAAGGATCAAGACCTGGGCATCCTCGGCTTCTCAGATCGTTGTCTCGGATTTCTTGTACGAGAATCTGCGGATGATCGATGTCGGATATCCCATCAACATCGATCAGGAGTACTGTCCTCATCCCCCGTGTTCCGAAAACGTAAGAGTTCTATTTCGTTCATATACAAGTCTTTCAAAGACATTTGCCTTTAGGATTTAGACAAGAGTTGACCTAATGTACTTAATCTTGTCCGAGAATTTCGTTAACGAGTTTGTCTACTTGTATTTTTTTGAACAGTCGCCGTCTCATGTTCAGATCCAACGAGTGAAGTTCAACAACATATGGGGAACATCCTCAAGGAAAGAGGCAGTAAAATTGGAATGCAGCCGTAGATTCCCGTGCAGGAAAATCGAGCTTTACGACATCAACCTCGTCCACAAAGGACCCAACGGCCCTGCCACCGCGATCTGCAATAACGTCAGAGCCTCCACGGGGGGAAAGATGGTCCCTCCGGCTTGTGTTCGTTGATTCAGACCGGAAACAAACAATGTCGTGTCGTCTGTTATATTGTCTCCTCATGCGCACCTGATGGGTTCAAAGTCTTATGTTCATGTATCGCATGCTCGTATCGGAGTTAGTCATATTCTGTATTGGTTGGTTAGTAACTTTGATCAGATCCGAAATTTTTCCAAAGGGATCATCTAATGTAGCTCAATGCCCTAATCCTTTACTTGTTTTACATAAATACGAAAATCGAATTCATCAATACATCGAGTTCAAGAGAGAGATATGTACAGAAAAGAAAGGCGGGAGTAGCCATGGCACATGATAACCATTACACAGAATCTTGCAAGTATCTAGTGTTCACAACCCAAACATTCCGTTAATTATCAGAACAGAACCAAGATTCAGACAGAAACATAAGAGGAAAGATACCATGAAAAGAGATACCTGCAGAGACAGCCACACATACTGTGTCAAAGTTTCCATTCTTGGATCTTGATTTCTCGGGTTCTTGTTTGGTAGCGATTGATATCTATAGCCTTGGAGCCAGGCGTGGCTGAGGAGCGTCCCAGTCGGTGATGATGTGGTTGCGAGTGATTTCCTTCAGAGAAGTGCATCCACTGAGAGCCATCGTCAGCTCGAACTCTTCCCTCAACATCTGGAGCACTTTTCTCACTCCGGCTTCTCCTTCAGCCGCCAAGGAGAACACCACGGGCCTTCCGATCTGAGATGGCAAAATGTACATTCGTGCAAATCCGTCATATGTAACAGTTTAGAACGACGGGTTTCTTGCGTTACGGGTTTTCTTTTTTGATATATATGTTGATGAATCTGAAGTTACACTTTAGGTGAAGGGTGGAAGGGTTTATGCCACAATACTCACAAATATGCCGGAGGCCCCAAGAGCAAGGGCCTTGAAAACATCGGTTCCACGTCGGACACCACCGTCCAAGAACACAGGAATCCTGCCTTGAACAGCTTTAACAACCTGCGAAAACACATTACAGATGCAATGAATCGAGAAACCGGGTTCTTTACAATGTTTTCTGGTACATATCCTGCTCGAAAAATCACAGAAAACACCCTCAAACCTTACCTCTTCAAGGGCCATGATCGTTGCGGGAACGTAGTCTAGCTGGCGAGCTCCGTGGTTCGACACTATGATTCCGGCTGCTCCTGCTTGAATCGCTATCCTTGCTGCATATCCAACACGGAAACAGCATTCAGACTCTCAATTTTTTCCAGAGATGACCCAAAAAAAAAACACGCGAGTGGATAACGGATAACGGATAACGGTTCTTTTCTTCCTACCGTCCTCGGCGGTCAGGACACCCTTCACCAGAATAGGTAGCTTTGTTATACCCTGCAGCCACTGCACATCCTGTAACCGAGAAAAAAAACGCACGAAATCGTTCAGTTTCGATCTGCACATTGACAGAACAGGAGATGCAAAGGTAGTCTGATCATTCTTGAATCTTGATGTGCAGACTGTTGTGTCACTCACCTTCCAGCTCAAGGTACGGTCGATCTGTCCAGCGACGTAAGAAGCTAGTCCAGAGTCATTGGTCTGCAGAATCAAATCGAAACGTATTAACAGAGTCATCGTTCTCGATTTCTAATAACGCTCTTTTAACCATAAACACGGCCTTACCATATCCATCTTCCCGAGGTTTAAACCTTCGAAGTTCTTCAATGTCAAGTTGGGCGGCAAGGTAAACCGGTTCTTGATGTCGGATTCTCTCCGGCCGAGCCTCGGGGTGTCAACTGTGAGAGCAATGGCCTTGAAACCGGCCCTCTCTGCTCTTCTCACAAGCTGAGCCACCACGTTCCTGTCCTTGTAAACCTAAAAACCGGACAATAGAAGCTGAATCACGAAGCTTTCCGATTCGATGAAAAAGTATATAACTTAAGGTTAAGCTTACATAGAGCTGGAAAAAGCGAATTCCGGGTCCCGTCGAAGCAACTTCTTCGACGCTAGAAGTGGCCCATGACGATAATGTCTGGAAATAAACATCAAGAGTTCATGATTCCAATATAAGCGTTTAACGGAAACAACTGATATAGTTCCAAGGAAATCAGATTGCTTGAACATGTAAAGAAGTTACAGAATGTAAACCGATGTTTCTACATACATACATACATACATACATACATATACATATATATATATATGATTCTTGTATTTATGTAGAAGGACTTTCAGAGACAAACCATGATTGTTCCAGCAGCTGAGGCAGCACGAGCCGTCGCGTATTCACCTGAACAAACCCAAACATGGGATCAGAATGACTTAGCCAGTTCATATATCTCACTTAATTCAATCCAGATTCAAAACATGTTCTTAGAACAAATTCACTTCATGGGCACACAATCAAGGTATATCCAGAGATCAACATATTCCAATCGAAACGGATCAGATCATGGATCATTGCCTTCTGGGTGAGCCATCTTCTGAAAAGCGGTGGGAGCAACCATGATGGGCATCGATATCTTGAATCCCAAGACGGTAGTACTAATATCGATCTTGCTAACGTCGATCAGAATCCGAGGCCGAAACCTTGTGGTTTTCACCAAACAAAGAACACGGTCACTGAAGAAAAGGGATCCGAAGTTACTTGTTCAACAAGCAACAAATTCACATATATGTAAACCCTCACAGGATTCTGGAGAAGGCGTTTCGGTTCTCTTGAAGAGTCCACTGGTCCTCCGCACCTGAGGCGTAGTAATCATACGCCATCTTTGGCAACTTCTCCCTGGCGATGGCTTCATACTCGTTCACGTTAGTGATCTCCATTGCAGCTCCTTGCCTCGATCGATCTCCTGGAGAATTCGCAAAACGTAGAAATCGATTCAGATTTTCAATTAAAAACACAGTTCATTTTACGTGTTTTTATAATCCTCGTATGTATCATAAACGCAAGAAGAAAATCTGTAAGGAACCTTTGCCAAGATGGATGAACTGAGACCTGAAGCTCAGAAAGAGAGGCAAAGTACAGAAACTAAGTCATATAATGGGTTTCTCCTGCAAGATGACAAAATATAACTGGTGGGCATATACATACATATGTATGTATGCATGTACAATATATGTGTATGGTAAATGATGATGGAAAAGAAAAGAGGATGAGAAATTGGAGGTGAGGATTGAGAGAGGAGATAGAGCCAAGAGATGTTCTTATCCAAACAATACCCATTTTTTTGTGGTGTTTAGTGTTTGTTATCTTTTTCATTTTCATTTCTCAATAATATGATTGTGATTAGTCAAAATCATGTACAGAAGAAAACCTATATGAGAATATTTAGTTGACTGTATATTTGGTCGTTTATGTTGTAATAATGCGTTCATTAGGAGGATTGCCAATCTCGGCTTTAGATTTGTTTTTTTTTGTTCGGTTAATTTTCTGTTAAAATTTTGGATTTTTTTTTGTGTGATTATTTCTTGGTTCAGCTTTTTTTTTAATTTTAAAAAAACTATATTTGTAGATTTTTTTTTATTCGGTTCCGATTCTAAATTTGATAAAAGAGTAACTATTCCTTCCGGTTATTGTTTCATGCTTAACATATGGTTTAGATAAGATTCGATTCGGTTCCATTATTATTTTTCTTTAAATGCGAATTTTATGGATTGGAAGATAAGATTTTGAAGGAAAGTTGTGGAGAGAAAATTTTTTGTTTTTTTTTTATAATTATGGCAATTTCTATTTGAATTTACAATCCGTGACCTTATACGCTTTTTTTAGCCCTAATATTACCCTATTTTGTTTTTAAAAAAAGATAAATAATATATTATCCAAGGATTCTCAGTGTTTTGTGATATTGTTTCCTAGAAATAGAAACGGTGATTTTGCTGTTTATATGTCAATAAATTTATAATATATCATCATGTCGAAATAATTAAAGGTTTAGAAATCGCAAATGATATTTATAACATTGTCTTCCAGTATATTCCTTAGATATAAAAGTATTGTAATCAAATTTGAGCTGAAAATAAATTCGAATATAAAATACCCGAAAATATTATAGAAATAAAATATTTTTAGAATAAGTATTTTTTTTAATTAAAATCTATTCAAATCAAACCAAATTATAACAATTCTAAATTATAAAATTCACAATAAAAGAATAACTACATCAATCCGTTTAATAAAAAAAAATTCTTCCCCCCAAAACAACTCCATGCACAAAATAAAATTTTTAAAAAAACAATTGAACTCCGAATTCGGAGCGAGTGTGATCACTAGATTTTATTATGTTGTCGGATTATAAATATTTCATGAATGAACGGTTTGATGCGTTAAGGTTGGTGAGAAATGGGGGCCATAACGAGTCCAATCAGACCAAACATGCGAATTTGGTAATTAAATGATATTTTGGGGGGTTTGATTTAATTTACAAAAGATTTGGTATCGGATTCCAATTGTTAACACTAAACTGAGCCCAGCCCATGAGTGTGACATCAGCCCACCTTTAATCGCCGATCGAAAAACGACGCCGTTTCGAGAGATCAATATCTTTTTTCTTTTGGGGTTCGGGTTTAGGAAATATAACAAATAATGAATAATTCGAATTGAATTTTTCTTATGTTAAAAATATTTTCGGCATTCGAACAGCTATTTTCCACGCGTAAAACGAGCATTAGCAAGCTGCAGTAAGGAGGAACTGATCTAATGATGTCTTAAGACGATGATGTCAGAACCACATTGGAGTGAGAGAAAACAAAAACCCTAGATCGAATCATAAAACCCATGAAGAGAAAACGACGGCAACCACGGAAGGAGGTCGCTTTCAATGAGAACGCCATTAATGGCGGCTACTCAGATTCAAGAAGGTTTATAACGGATGATCGATCAGGCATGCTGGGAATTGCGCCCTTCACTCGAACACAAAGGGAAGCAGCCGCGGCTGCAGAAAACAGAAACAGAGATCGAAAGGGGTCAGCGGGAATATACGTACGAAGCGAAATTCGGAAGCTATGGTAAGGATTTTACCGGCAAATCTTAAGCATTGTTCAGGAGACTTGGCCTCGACCATAGCCACTGCAAAGGCCGCGGTGAAAGTATCGCCGGCCCCTGTCGTATCGACGACTTCTGGGGCCGGGATTATAGGTTGCTGGATCGGTTTTCGCCCTTGGACGAACAAGGCTGATCCTTTAGAACCGAGTTTCACTAGAACTTGCTTAACTCCCTGCAGAAAGAAAGAAAAGAAAAAAACTTTGATATGTTGTGAACAGGTATCCAAACCCGAGGTCCAAATACAAAATTTCGATTTTTTTTCAAAACATGTACCGTATATCTCAAAACATGTACCGTATATCGGGGTTGACTTGGGTCAAGTACCGAACTTTTCGGATATCCTAACCCAAACCCAAAATTTCGAGAGATTTGAATTCAAAAGCAAGGTTGGTATGTAAATTGTTGAAAATTTACAAAAAGAGAGAGATAATTTTACTGTTCATTCACATACCCGCGGGTAATATCAGTCTCGAACCTTATTTTTGAGTTTTTTACATGACCAAACCCGATCTCATCTCATACAATAGACGGGTACCCGAATTTCGGGTATCCAATACAGGGGTCGGGTCAGTCGGACATCCGAAAATCAGGGGTTTTCCGGCCATACTTGAAAGACTGATATCTATGACCTGAGAGGATACATGAGCAATTGGCAACCTAAAGCTACAGATCTCCTCAGTTGTGTAATTAAGACAACGAGAGATTCTAAGTGACAATCAGAAGCAAATTCCTGTCTAATGTGCAGGAAAAAAAAACACTTACCAAGTCATGGCACTTTGTGACGGCTCGGCTAATCTGTTCGAATGTGTCGGTAGGCATTCTGGTCAGGCGAGCTAGCTCGGTTTCATTCGGGCTCAGGATTTCGATGGAATCCAACAGTTCTTGAGGTATCGGTGCATCCATTCCCCCGACATCGAGAATGACTGGAACACCTGCTTTCTTCGCAGCCTGCATTTCACAGTTCACACCAGCACCATGATTGGAGACAACCCTTCAAAGGTATATATATATATATACACACAAGCACCGAAATCTATGAAGCTCATATTCCACATCATCTTGATATCAGAATGTATTACCAAGCTTACAACCATTCTCTCTGAAGATATGATATGTCCTAACCCAAAATCTATACTGCAGTTTCTTCTGAGTTCAGAGCAGAGATGATAAAAAACGAAGCAATGATTTTTTTTATTATCGGTAATCAGAGAAATCACAGAATGTAATGTGATCATCGACCTTTGCAACTTGAATGTTCACAAAATCAGGGATTTCCCTCTGAAGAAGAACAACCCCGAGAAATAGAAACGGTGATTTTGCTGTTTATATGTCAATAAATTTATAATATATCATCATGTCGAAATAATTAAAGGTTTAGAAATCGCAAATGATATTTATAACATTGTCTTCCAGTATATTGCATTCCTCACGACCTCCAGATCATCTTCGCTCAGGTTCTCCGACCATGAACTCATGTTTCCCCCGCCGACAATGATGATCGAGTTCTGTCCGTCCGGCTGCAGCATCACCACCGCGTGCCCCGTCGGCGCCTCCGTCCCCGACCGGACATAGTCCAGCTGGACCCCACACCCGGCTCCCAAAGCCTCCTCGATCAGCTTCCCGTGCGCGTCGTCTCCGAGACGGCCGACGAAGAACGTCGGATACAGCAACTTCGCCCCGCACGCTGCCTGGTTCGCGCCTTTTCCGCCGGCGAGGGTCTGTCCTGTCCTCGCCGAGATGGTCTCCCCTTCTTTTGGTAGTCTCTCGATCTCCACGTAGATATCGGCATTCGCCGACCCAACCACGACGAGCGGCGGCGCGTGGGAGTCACGCGCCCAGTGGGTTCGCTGGTTTGCCGATGGATCGGCTGAGAGCGAGAGGATTCGGAGGGTTTTCCTGGGGATTGGGCGAAAAAAACGAGGTGGGTTTGGTTTCAAATTGTTGACGGGTCTATTTGTCGATTGGGAGAGTGAAATCGCTTTCATCGTCGTCTGCTTCGGCCAATTTCAACGTAAAGTTTTGACCTTTGAGGGAACTTTCCGGTTCACCGGCAGTGCAAGTGAGGAGCTTCGGAGGTGAGAATGAACTACAAGCTTCACGCGCGTGCACGAGCGGTGCAATACACGAGTCCGCTAGAAGAAAAACATAAATCAGACGGATAAATTGGAATTATTATAGTATTCAAGAAAAGATAAATCAGTAATCTTTTTTATGGATTTAGTGATTGACATGGAGACCTTCCCATCTCTTCTTCTCCTAAACATAAATATCTAGATTTGGTTATATTGATTATCTTTAATATCTATAAATATATAATCTTAAATTTAAAATACCATAATATTCTTTATTCAAACATTTTAATATTTATTCAAATAAGTTGGTTTTTATATGTAAAGATAAAAATCTATATTTCTTTATAAAAAAAAAGAAGCTATGCTCGAAATTTTCCAAGTATTTGAACTTTCTGTTTGAGAAAGAAGGTTTCATAGGCCAAGAACGATGATATAATTTCCGGCCCGGTTATATCAAAACCAGTTTAAGGGCAATTTGGTCTTTTCTCGATATAATCTTCTCAAGTACAAAGTATTGAATAATTACACATTTATATCTATTAGAACAATAAAGTGAATAAAATGGGGCCCCCTTTCTTCTAGACATTGCTATATTGGCCAATTGAATTCGTCGATTTGGAGCCACACAAATATAATCGATTAGACGATGCATAATGGACATTTATTGATTTATGGAGTTATAAAAATTTGAAAACGGAAGGGCATAAACGTTACTAATAGTAAAATAATGTCTATAAAGACCAAACAGAGAACGACCAAAAATCATAGGGAACTACGACATGGCTTTTATAAATCAAGATAAATAAATAAAAAAAACCCATGCTCTTTTATTTTTATTATATGACTCCACAACAACAACGAAGCCTAAAAATCTATTACCGGGGCATGAAAAAATAAAATAAAATGCATTGTTTTTGTTTTTGTTTTTATAAAAGACACGTGAAACTATTACTAATTTCGATTAATTCAATGCGGATTATGTTAAATTATGAATTGTCTTGTAACTTATTTAAAACATAATTTCGAAAAGAACTGCTATTTCTTTTTTTTTTTGGATAACCGATTGTTTTGAATCGAGATTAAACTAATTTTGGGGTCGAGAATAAATTATATAATTAGAATATGCACGGAACAGACATTTTACGTATACGTTTCACCGGTTGAGCTATTCGAGTCGGGTATAACTGATATCTTTAGTATATTGTTATAATTGAATATATTTTCACAAACCAAACCCTAGTCCTCAAGGAGGAAACTGTGATTGGACCAATTATGTTAATATTTCGTAATTGATAAGTACAATATACAAAAAAAGGTATGATCTTACACCCTTATGAGTTATAACGGACCAAACACATTAATGTGAAGGAGCTACGGTTATGCATAGCATATGGTTTTATTTCATTAGTTTTATATAAAGATGTATACATATGATATTGCGAAAGAAAATGCAAATTCTAGGGAAGTGTGGAAGTGCCATGAATTGTCGACATTGAATGCTCCCAACTATTATATTCATATATATATATATATATATATATATATATATATATATAATATTTCCCCTTATTTATAACCACTACGAACAACCAAACTCCAAGAAGATTAAGCAAAACGAGAAGAGAGAGAGAGAGAGAGAATGGAGAAGAGAGATAATCGGGAGAAGAGCGGCAACGGCGGAGGGGCGGCGGAGGAGGTGAGCGCCGGGATCCGTACGACGGAGACGATGCTCCGGTTGGCTCCGGTGGCACTTTGTGTGGCGGCTCTTGTTGTCATGCTCAAAGACTCTCAGACCAATGACTTTGGCTCTGTTTCTTACTCCAATATTTTTGCTTTCAGGTACATATACACACACACACATATATAGATACGTCTTCATCCACACATACATGTACACATATATGTAAATATGTATAACATTTTTATTATTATTATTATATTGTTTTATGGGTCTTGTTTGTTACATAAAACATAAACATGTTTATAAGCCAAAAAAATTCTTGAACATATCGAATTGATTTTCATTAATTGGACTGCTTTTATACAATTTCATTTGACCAACATACTTAGAATGGACAGCTATTTCCTCGCCAAGGACAAGAGCTCTCGTGCCCTCCGTTCAGCTTTTTCCCTTGATAAAATAAAATAAAATCCACAATTCTATGAAGTAAATATTATGAAAACATTTACAATTGGTACAAGAGTCTTTCATTTTGAGATTCATTTACACTTGATGAATCTCAAAATGTTTTCACGAAATTGATTAATTTAATTTATTTTTATTTTTGAATAAAAATGGCAGTGATTAGAAACATATATATATATATATATATATGAAAAATGGATGTAGGTATTTGGTGCATGCAAATGGAATATGCGCAGGTTACTCTCTCTTGTCGGCGGCTATTTCAGCCATGCCTCGCTCTTCCTCCACCTTGCCTCGCGCTTGGACCTTCTTCTGCCTCGACCAGGTGATTTTTCCAACTCCCCATTTTTTTTGTGTTAATTATAACATGAAGATATAAATTTTAAAAATCTCAGACATAATTCATTTAATTTCATGATCACAATAAATACATAGTTAAATATATACACATATACATATATATATATATTATATATATATAAATTGTGTGGGTCACTATATATATATATATGTGTGTGTGTTATTGTTCAACTCGAAAGTCGTAATTGTTATTGAAGAAAATTTTAATTTTATTGTTCTGAATTGCGTGTCATCAATTAATGAGATGAAGTGCGCGTCACATGTTTTTGTTATTTTTGGTACTACAACATTAAATAATCCGTATCAACTGCAACTGGTTTTGTTAGAAGGCAACAAACATATGTTGAAATTGCACGAAACTTCCAAAAATGTGAGTATATATATTATATATCTAGACATATTCAAAATCTCAAATGTCATTTAATACCCTATTAGAAAAATAAATTAGAAAACGAACGAATCCAAATGTTTGCAGTTCCTATAAATGTAGATATAACTTCGAGACGGGTAGTTGCTTCCGCAAGAAATATTAATTGTTCATTCCCTACCCGACACTAATAGAATTATCAAAATAGATTTTCGAAATTCGATCGATGCAAATTCATTTCATTTTATCAATTTGATAATCGTATCATTAGTTTTTGTTGGAAAAGGAAAGAAAATAAAAATAAAAAACAGTTAGGAAAATAATCCAATAGGACCTTTATAGTTTTCAAGAACACGATGAGAGATACTAACATAAATAAAAGTGATGCCTATTAAAAAAATGTTAACAAAAAAAAAAGTGTATGACTTTTGTTTTGTTCTTTTAAATTGGAATGATCATGACTTTCAAACTAATGAAATGATTATAAAACTTAAACTAATGTTACAAAGTTTGGTGAAAAGTTATAATCTTCTAACAAAAATCTTGAAAACATCAAAATTCGTGCTAATATATAATCTTTTTTTTTTTTTAATTTTCGGATCATCAGCTTCTGACCTACCTGGTGTTAGCTGCGGGAGCAGTGTCGAGTGAAGTATTGTACTTAGCGTACAAAGGGGACTCAGCAATCACGTGGAGCGAAGCATGCAGTTCGTACGGTAACTTCTGTCGCAAGGCAACTGCTTCGGTCGTCATCACGTTCGTGGTCGTCGTCTTCTACGTGGTTCTGTCTCTCGTCTCTTCCTATAAGCTCTTCAGTCGGTACGATGTTCCTTCCGTCGGATCCGACGGCAAGTGTATTGAAGTCTCTGCCTTCGGCGGTTGAAATTTGAGTTTATGTTTGTTTGCTTACAAACCAGTTTGTCCAACTCGAGACGTAATAAAAAAAAACATACGTAGTACGTACGTGCGTGCATGCATGCATGTCCTTCATGCCTTTTGCTTGCTAGATAATATGATTCTATGAATGCCTTAAACTTTGTCTTATATTTTACATAATCGATTTTTTTTCTTGCTCTTCTTGTATGCATAACGTTCTTGTTTCTTTCTCCTGTAAAAATAAAAGATTTAAGAGGTTTCCTTATCGGTTTTTATTTATACAATGGACCTGACCACGACCCGAATAAATCTAATTATTCTGAAACCAAAAAAATCGAATCCGAATCCAAATTCGAATTGAATAAAAAAAAAATAACAGAATAAAACCGAAAAAGTCTTTAGAAAATGAATAAAATAAAACCAAACCGATTATACAAACTAAATTAGTCTAGACTTTGGTCCAACTCTGGTCGGAAAAAAAAGAAAGAACAATCAGCAACAAAGCTCGGCACACAAATCGTCAGAGATAAGTATACTGTTTAATACATATAATTGTAGAAAGCTAATGATCTCACACCACGAGAGTTTCCTTATTATTTTTACTAATGGAATTTAGAAAAAAAAAACAGAGATTGGATTTCATGAAGTGATCAAGAACATGATAAGGGAAGTGTTTAAGCTTTAGAAAGAAGCCGTCCCTCTACTTTTTTCCACGGCTCCTGATAAGGGAATGCCGCTTCAACAGCTTCTGGGAAGGAGTTCGGTGATCATCCTGCATCAAATGTTCGGAGACACCAAAATCAGATCCTATCACTTTGGAGAATTAAAGAAGGGATGGAAAGATTTAGGACCTTGCAAAGAGATGCGGCTGATTCCGATTCCATTGTCTGGATCTGCATGTTCTCGAGCGAGTGGAACGAGTCAAGGGCATCTACAGTTAGTTGCCACCCGCAAACGGCCTCGGTGAAACCCGAAGAGCTTGAGCTGTTGCTGCTACAACCGGCTGCTGCCACATTTTCATTCACCCACGGACAGTAACAGTTGTGGTACTTTATCGGGTCAAACTCCATGACTTCGTCATTGCTTTCCCCGATTGGTGGCCCTGAAAATGCATCGGCATGTGCTCGTATTGACATTTCCAACTACAGCGTTATCGGCTACAGGTAAATGTTCTCTAGTAGAGAAGCATGAGCCAAAATTTTCAGATGGGATCAATACATGAGTTTATCTGATTTCATTCCTATGGTTTAGTCTAGTCTAGCCCAAAACATATGGGATTCTTCATTTTTCTCCAAACAGAAGGCTTTCATTTGGGTCAAGTATAAGAGGAGATAAGGTAAAAACCTCAAATGCAAACCATTTAACAAGTTTGAACGATTAAAGGAAGAGATCTCTAGAGTCACGAACCTTGGTCATTGGCGGTGTAACTTGACCCAGGAAGTGCGAAACCGGTTGCGGATGGAGACTCCTTTCCAGTCTGAGTCACTTCCTCCTTAGATGCTTCATAACCGGAACACATGATGGCATTGCAAGACAGGGACGGGTGAACACTATCTTCATTCACCAACCCATGGCCATGCATGTTACTCATCTTTTCACCACTCTCAACAGATTCTACCTTTATCGAATCAACAATTTTCGAGCCACTATCTGCCCTTCCAATGGACTGGGACACCCTATCTTGACTATCCCCGTGCCTATCTTCCCGATTCATTTCTTCTGGAACAAAATCATCAGTAAGGCCTTGTTCCGGTGCAAATTCACCACTTTGCCCCAGATTCTCGATAACTTCAGCAACTGGTTCTATGTCTCCTACAACACTATCTCCCCTATGGACCGAAATGTCAGCTCCATGGATTTCTGCTTCATGGCTTGCACCCATTCCAACACTGCCCCCGCTGACACCTAAACTCGGTCCATCTCTCCCATGCGCAGTGACAGTCTCTGTGTTCAGCACTTCCTCACCATCATTTATGCTGCTAATACCTGGTTCAGCATTAGATCGAACAGGAACTGGTTGGAAGCAAGCACTCTGCTGAGCTTGATTGCTGAAATTCAGTTCTGACGGATCATTCAAATCGGCACTTTGGGCTGTTGCGACAGAGGGGAAATTTATATCATCGAAATCTCCTGGATGGTTCTCCACGCTTTCCATGGAATCATCATTCGGACCGTGGCAAACTGTATCCATTGCAATAACAGAAGAGACATGCGTGGAATCTCTAGTGACTGGGAAAACCATAGCTTGTTCATTTCCTTCACTAAATGGATCACCTCTGTTTACTTCCTTTTCCATTTCAGCGTCCAAAGAGCAGCTAGGGCCTGCAATAGAAGAATCACGTCCGTAAAACGGACGATACGTTTCGCACACATCAGAGCCTCGAGTACGCTTTGAAGGACCTACTGAATCCCGTATACCATCATTAACTTCATCGCCATCACGGTCAACAACAGTTCCTTCAACACTGTCGGCTTGTTGGACCCCTATATAAGGCCTATCAGCTGTGCTTCCACCATCATCCAAGCTCCGTTTACGAGTACTTGGCCCTCGTGATTCATATGAAGCAGCACGATCACCAACTTCACTGCCAGAAGGCTGCCTCCGCAGCAGCTCCCTTTCTCTGTCGGTAACTTGGTAATTATCACGTGTCACCGACATATTAAGCTGTGCAGAGGATGATGCACCACCTGCAGCTTGATGTAAACTTAAACCAACACTAGATACTAATTTCTTCTTCTCTGATGTTGCAGCCTCATTATCTTCGCTTTGCTCTTGGCCCATGACCCATCCATTGATTCCACTAGTAGCACTAATACCACGTGTGATCCCCATTTTCTTGCTTGTTTCAGGAAGATTAGTACTGTTAGGAGCCAATGGAATTGGCCGAGATATGGTCAAGAAATCCCAAATTCTGATGGTCACACCACACAAACTACAATCAAGCAGAGGCGATCTGGACTCCGATTTATACTCTCGACCCAGAGCTTCATAATTTCCAGAGGCCTTTCTGGATGAAGCTGAGAGTTGTTTCCTGCTTGGACCGGGATCTTGAAGATGACCTCGATCTCTGGTTGGACCAGAGGGGTTTCCATGTCTAGCTGATTGGGCAGAATGTTCCTCACAATCTTGGATATTTGGAAGCCATCGAGGCTCCCATCCGCATAGGCTTATCAGCTTTTGTGCCTACATGAAGACAAAAGCTCGAATAAGCAACATTAGCATTGAGGCACATAGTTTTTAAGCAATTTAGGAGCACATATAAACCATGAGTTCTTACACGAGAGTAAACATTGAGTGCCTCTTCTTTAGAGGTTCCAGATCCTGAGGCATTTTCCATTCTATAAGTCAGATCCTCATTGCCATAGAGCTGGGATTGTGCCAACAAACGGTCAATTTGTGATCCCCTTGAAGCACGCATCCGCTCAATGGCACGCAATGAAACAATTGGAAGAAAGTAAAATTGCAGGAGCCCATCACAACGATCCTTATAACCACCAATCAAGGCTGATGGAGGAGTTGGAGGAAACTGAACTAAACTTTCTGGACAGCTATTTCCTCGCCAAGGACAAGAGCTCTCGTGCCCTCCGTTCAGCTTTTTAGAGAATTCTTCCACAGTGCTATCAGCTATTACCAAAATGGATGAGGAAATATAATACATTAGCAGCATATAACCTAGCTCAATAAATCAGGGCTAAGAAACGCTCCAGCTCAAAAGAAAAGAGGACAGCCCAACAGCCCAATACACCAATTCTGACAAATTTACGACCAAGAGTGGAAAATCTTTCCGTGAGTATTGGTTCAAACTCGTTGCTCAGAAAGGCTTTCACAACTTATCCCATTCTCATACAGTATGAAACCAAGACAAACACTTGTATCACGTCCACTGATGCCAAAAACAAGAAACACTAGCATGTAAGAACTAAGCAGGCCTGTTAATATGCTATTGCAGTAACGAGTATCGACCTTCAGGATGATTCAATGAATACTGCATAGGAAAATGCAGGATTGCGCCACAGTATTCGCATTGAATTTTGTCCAGGTCAGCATTGACCCAGCCTCTCTGAGCGCAGGCCAAAGAATTAGCTGCCTGAAAACAAAAGAAAGACAAGACCATTACAACTAAATCGCATGACACAATATCAACCAGCTGGAACTTGCAACACAGGTAAAACGAAAAAAAGACATGAACCAAAAAGGGGGGAGAAAAAATTCAATAAACTATCAGTAAGCTGGATTCTGAAGAATCACATACTTTGCTCTTCTTTCCTTTATTCAAGTGTTTAGGTTTAACACATTTTAGTAACTACACATGCAATGTTTCAACACAGCAATTCTCTGCTACTCAAGAACAAACCAGAAAGACAACCAGATGACCTAAACTACTAGTAAGTGTTTTAACCCCACCAAGCACAAGACAATATTTCCACCTACAACCTTCTGATACTAAAATTTTAAAAATCAGGTGAAAGTCTCATTAAGAATACTGTCAGATGTATTAATCAATAAAGAATTCAAAATGATGTTATTTCCCCGATTTGTCAGATTTCAAAACACGGGCAAAAATGCCTGTAGAAGAACACCAGCTTTTGGGAAATAGCTGGACTTCAAATTTACATAAGTTGTACTCCATTTATTCTCTTTCCCACCAAGTTCTGATCTTTAAGTAATGAACACTTAAATGCACATAAGCAAATGCATGTAACGAGAAAGCAAGTGCCATACTTTGGGTTTCCCAAGCCAATTTGAAGGCTTGAAAGTCGCAAGACGCCTAAGTAAATCTAGTCTATCCCAAGGTCTACATGAAATCCCTGATGATCCCAGACCTGACCAGTTCACACTACCAGCATTCACCGGAACAGCAGGAGATGATGCCCCTGCAGAGCTGATAAATTATCGGAACTGAATTAGCCGACAGCTCCAATGGAAAATGGAATTATTAATGTGAAAATGCAAAAATTTTAGGAACAATTCATGATATTGAATAGAGAATCACATCAAAGCATTCTCCTTCTGATGAAAATGTTGAAAACTACCCACTCTGGGTATTATATACTCCATGAATTCGAGAACTTATGAGAAAACACAGAAAGAGGATAGCATAGAGCTCCATCTAGCTAAGTCTATGCGAAAAGCCAGAAACGAAAGCAAAGCAACGAACCCTAGACAAGTGCGCTCCAATCTAGTAAAATTATTCCCAACCAAACGAATTGACCCACAATTCCAACCCTGAATTTCGATCCGCACATGCGAGGACCAAAGAGAAACGAACCTGGCAGCCGGAGTTTGCGGCGGCGACGGCGATCTGGTACGGCGAAACCTGTCGACAGCGGAGACGGAGGCCGACGCTGAGGCAACACTGTTCCGGTTACTCCTAGGGTTTACGTTCTGCGAGCTCACGTCCTCGTCCTTCATTCTCTCTCTCTCTCTCTCTCTCTCTCTCGAGCTTCACTTTCCAGTTTCCACAAAGCAGGTAAGAAAATTCAGAGCTCCCGAATCTCTTCACGTTTTTCTTTTTTTCTTCCCCAACCTTTACGTTATTTTTATTTATTCTTTTTTATATTCACTTTGTTTTTTTCTGAAGGATATTATTATCTTCTCATTGCATGCCACGTCATCATGATTCAACGGTTTAGATGAAGCCACGTGTACGATCGGCAGGGGGGGAATATCTTACCGGGCCGGACTACGTAAAAGGCTTATCATTACCATTTACAAATTTAGTCCGTAGGCCCAATGTTGTATTTCGCTTGTCATATTTGATTTTTTTATATTTTTTGCCTTATCGGGAATCCGGTAAAATTCTCAGGCCCACAACCCACACCCACACCCACAGTCTTCTCTTCCGTTATGCCCCGCCCTTCTTTGGTCTACTATCTCTCTCTCTCCCTCTCTCTCTCTCTCTCTCTCTCTCGGCGAGATCATCGCATTGGGTTTGATTCTATCTAGAACTCCAAATCCCAGGAAAATTTTCGGAGTTCCGCGTTTCCTGCATCGTACGTGAGTAGAAATTCGTCTGAATTTCTTCTCTGCATATGTGAATTGCTCGAATTCTCGCTGATGCCGGAGTTTGAGCGAGGTAACGTCTGATGGTTCGCTGAAAAGTTTTTTGCCTTTGATTTTTCGGCTTCTGGGATTTGTAGAGATGTCATCGATGCTGGTTCTTGTAGGTACAATGCCATCAATGGCTTCTCTAGTTAGTCTAGGTGGTTCCGTTGTAAGTATCGCCGGAACAAATTCATCGGATGCATCATATTCTTTAGTTAGGAGGGTTTCGTTGTCGACAAGAAATTTTGAGGAAGGTAAGAAATGGGTCTGTGGATATTCCGTAACGAGTTCCACTAGTACAGCTACTGCCACTTCTGACTTCCTTGCTGAACAAAACCACTCGGTTCCCATAGATTCTAACACAAATGCAGGGAGTAAGGACGAGGATGATGGTGAGATCGTGCTTAAGCCGGCTCCTAGACCCGTGTTAAGACCTAACCCAGCCAAGGGAGAAGGTGCTTTTGGGGCAAATTCTGTGTTTTGGAGTGATGGATCGTTAGATGATGAAGAAGGGAGGAATAAAGTGATTGAATCTCTTGGCGAGGTATTAGAGAAGGCCGAGAAGTTGGAGAACTCGAAGCCAAGTAAAATTATAAATGAGGGTAACGGGACTGGTAAACCATCTCAGCCAACTAGCAGTAATAGTTTGAGAAATGGTAAGTCTGGGGTTGTTGGGGAGACTATGAAAGCTAAGACCATGAAGAGTGTGTGGCGGAAAGGGGACACCATCACAAAAGTGCAACAGGTTGTTAAAGATTCGGCCAAAGTTGATAACAGAGGAGTTCAAATGGAATCTAGGTCAGAGGAGGAAAACATGAAATCCCAAGCAGCCTCCGTCCATTGCCTCCTCCTCAACCACCTGTAAGACCACGGCCAAAGTTACAAGGAAAACCTATGGTTGCTCCACCACCGGTAAAGAAACCTATCTTGAAGGACTCTGGTATGGCTTCAAAACCTTCCGCTGTTGAAGGAGTCGATTCTGGCACTAATCGGAAGCCGATTTTGATTGATAAATTTGCTTCTAAGAAACCTGCTGTTGACCCTTCAATCGCCCAGGCTGTTTTGGCCACTAGGAAACCTGGAAAGGGTCCTCCCTCTGGCAAGTTTAGAGATGACTACCGTAAGAAAAATGCATCAGCAGGTCCAAGACGAAGGATTGTTGATCATGATGATGACGATATTGCCGATGAAGAGACCTCAGAACTAAATGTATCCATTCCTGGAGCAGCCAGAAAAGGGAGAAAGTGGAGTAAGGCTAGTCGAAAGGCTGCAAGACTCCAGGCCGCCAAAGAAACAGCACCCATTAGAGTCAAAATCTTAGATGTGGAAGATAAAGGCATGTCAATCGAGGATTTGGCCTACAACCTTGCCATTGGCGAAGGTGACATATCTGATCTTACTTTGTTGCTGTGTTTAGGTGCGGGCTCTTTTTGATGACATCGGTAAAAGAGTTGATGAAGCTGGACCCTCTATGCCTGTACAGGTTTGTAGTTTTGTGATTTTCTCTGTTTCCGTATCTCTACTTTGTCCCAAAATAGTCTATGGAGCAGATCGTTTTCATTATCTTGACTTCAAAATTATTAGCTTCATTCTACTCATGGCTCTGAGATATGAACGAGGATCCTAATTGCTTCTGCAGGTGATTGGATTGAATAATGTTCCCCTTGCTGGTGATGGGTTTGAGGTTGTCTCCTCCCTTGATGCAGCACGTGAGATGGCAGAGGCACGGGCAGAGTCACAGCGTAATGAAAGATTATCAGCTAAGGCTGGGGACGGAAAGGACACGCTTTCATCCCTAGCTTCTGCTGTTTCAGCAAAGAAGATCTCAGGCTTAGATTTACATCAACTGAATATCATTTTGAAAGTTGATTTACAGGTAAATAGCCATTTTCATCAGATGATTCTATGAGTTCATTGGTCTAGACATTTTCTTGATCTTGACAATTCTTGTTATTCAATTTAAGGGTTATCCGTGAATACTTTATTACTCAGAGGATACTCTTACTTTAGTTAGAATATGTCTTCAACTTCTAGTCAAAAATATTTGGGAACAGGCGAACATCATCTAGTTCTAGTAAGAAACTTGTAGATTCATGTCTGGACTGGTAACCATGGGCCATCTTCATCCTTCTGATGGTAGACATCATCCATCACGAAATAGTCATAGCGTTTCTCATCCTATTGATTGTCATAAACTACTCATTTTACCGGCATGTTTATGCTACCAATCAGTAAGAAGTTCCACAGTTTTGACATACCCTGTTTGATGATGATGCTGTCGGTCAAATCTGTATATAAATTGCTTACCTAAATTATCGTTGTGAAGAATAGGGATCAATAGAAGCGGTGAGACAAGCCCTGCAAGCTCTCCCTCAAGACAACGTCATGTTGAAATTCTTGCTACAAGCAACAGGGATGTAAGCAGCAGTGATGTTGATCTAGCAGTTGCGAGTGAAGCCATCATTTTCGGATTTAATGTCAAAGCACCTGGTTCTGTTAAGAAAGATGCAGGAAATAAAGGTGGTGAGATCCGGCTATATAGAGTTATCTATGATCTTATTGACGATGTGAGGAATGCAATGGAAGGACTTCTCGACCCAGTTGAGGTTAGTATTGAGCCCTTTCAGGACATTCTGGAGCATTTCTTCTTGTCTAATCTCACTGACAATTGACAGATTCCTTAATGGTTCTTAGAAAAGTATAAAAATCAATCCTTCTTTACGATCACCACCATTCTAATTTCTAAGTCAGATCTCACATACCCTCTTACAAGTTGCACAAAATTAAGATTTCCTTTTGGATTTCCGCATGGGTTTAGGGTAGACTAGCTCTTTCAGTTTTCTGATGTAACTGTCTGAATTCTCTAGTAGTAATCTGTACACTCAGAGGATATACTGGTTTTGGTTTGTTTCATTCAGATTTCTTTTCCCGCTTTCTAAAGATATGCATATGGCTGTTCGTAGGAACAAGTGCCGATTGGATCAGCGGAAGTTCGAGCTACATTCAGCAGTGGTAGTGGTCGAGTGGCGGGATGCATGGTAAATGACGGAAAACTTGTCAAAGATTGCGGCATTAAGGTAATTCGGAAGGGGAAAACTGTTTACGTCGGCGTTCTTGACTCACTGAAGAGAGTCAAGGAGGACGTTAAAGAGGTAAGGCCCCTTCACCAAATTTCGCCTTTTCTTGTTTCTTTTTGCCCGAAAGAAAAAGGAGAGATAAGTAGCATAAAATATCGGATCCCGACTTACATTCACAGCTTCATACTGATTCCTGGAAGAGAGTCATAAATTGTTCTTCAGTGAAAGAAGGTTTTCAAACCTAAAACTCAGTTCCAGATTCATTGTTCTGCTACTGCAAAAGTACCAATAACGTTTAGGTACTTTTGCCAGTTTTCTATCGAGAAAAATCAAAACTCTCAGTGCCCGGAATCGTATATGGATCTCGGGGTTTGGCTGGAAGCGCTGAAACGGTTTCAGTTTCCGTAAGCAGGAAACAGAAAACCGTGGTTTCGATGCAATATTATATCGGTTGTATCTGCGGCCAACGAACTCGAGGTTGTAAAAAATGATGGCAGGTGAGTGTGGGATTAGAGTGTGGTATCGGCATGGAGGAATACGACGATTGGGAAGGAGACGTGGTCAAGGACTTCATCTCTGTTCAGAAGAAGCGAGCTCTCGAAGAAGCTTCCGCTTCAATGGCTGCTGCAATTGAAGAAGCTGGCATCCAACTGTAATAATAATAACAATAAAAATAAAAAAAAAAGCTCTTCTCTCGCCATTAGAGGTAAGGCCAAGAACCTTCGTCTCCCGTCTTGAAACGGAAACGGAGGTTTAAACGGCGAAGCGAAGGAGATGAATTCAAATGGTGGCTTGGCTTCTGCGGTGGATAATTTTCGCAGCTTGGATCGTTTTGTACGGTGGTAATATATATATATATATATATGCATCCTACGGTA
>NW_010965373.1:2604831-2661113 GCF_000463585.1 Tarenaya hassleriana | reverse complement strand
TCTAATATATATCCAAAATAGGAATGTGTATTTGGTTCTGATATATTAAATCGAGTTAAATAAATAATAACAATTATATCGAAACTGAATTTATTTTCAGAAAAATAAAGTTCTCTTCAAAAATTAATCGTTTTTTTTTATATAAGAATAAAATCCATTAGAGTAAAATTCACCGAAACAATATCCATACATGATTGTACAACCGAAATGTCCCATCTTATCCTTCATTTTCTCTCTACTTTCTTTTCTTACTATATATATATATATATATATATATATATATATTCGATTTAGCTAGTTCTCGATTTTAGTTTAATTCGCATGAGGTCCAATTTATTAAAAAAAAAAAAACAAAGAGAGTTTTGGGTTTTATTCATTTTTTTCTCCATTTTTTAGGTTGGCATCAGATCAATTGTAGGTAATCAATTTCAGAATGTAATTTTCAGTAAAATTCATTTGTAACTGTATCAATCATAATTTATTGAAATAAAATTAATCAGCTATATATATATATATACATATTAATCTATATATATGAGGTTTTCATAGTAATATTTTTATTTATGATGTCGACGATTACAGCATAAGGGGTAATAGTGGAAATGTCAATTTTAACTGTCATTTATGGCGCGAAAGGGACAGCGCTCCACTAGTGTCTCTCCAACGGTCAACGGCTAAAATCATTACAGCAGAGAGAAAAATGAAAGAGGAAAAACACAAAAACAACAAGCAACCAAATTGGCAGATCGCATTTTGTGTCCGAATTCAACACCTTTTCACGTGTCGTCTTCATCAAAATCCTCATCGTCCCAACCTTTACCCATCTCCCGAACTGTTTATCTCAGAGAAGGAATCAAAACAATTGTTTCACGCAAACATGAACCTAGTAGGCTAGTAGACACAACATATATATAAAGACAACACCACAGAGAGAGAGAGAGAGAGAGAGAGAGAGTTCAATGAATCTGCTTCAGGATCCCAGATCACTGTCACGTGATTTGAAACCACTTGCAGACGAAAAGAAAAAGGGATAATGATCGAATGGAAAATAATGGGTTTTGTGAGGAGGAGACAGAAGATGATGAAGCAGAAGAGTTGACTTGCCCCGAAAGAAATGGCTTTCTCTCTCTCTCTCTCTCTCTCTCTCTCTCTCTCTCTCTCTCTCTCTCTCTCTCTCTCTCTGTTTGTGTTTTTTTCTAATGATTTCAGACGACAAGTCCTCTTTCATTGATTGATCTCTTCCTTCACTTTCAATGAAAACACGTTTCATGAGATTTCCGCTTTCCTCTTCTTCTTCTTCTTCTTCTTCTTCTTCTTCTTCTTCTTCTTTCTTCTTCTGTTTTGTTTCTTTCAGCGACATTGGAGCTGAATCAAACATTAGGGTTTTCTTTCAGACAGGTTTTCTCATTGTCGTTACAGATAAATGTGCTGTTTCAGAGAGAGGCTTTATGGCCTCGCGGTATCGATTCTCTGTTCATTCTCCATCTTCGTCGCATCACTAAACGAAGAGGGTCATGTTCTTCTGGAGTTCAAAGCTTCACTCAACGACTCCAATGGCTACCTCAGAAGCTGGAAACTTTCAGATTCAGATCCCTGCAAATGGACAGGAATAACGTGTACCGATTCAAATGTGACCTCTGTGAACGTCAATGGCATGAACTTATCAGGAACACTGTCTCCTGTTGTCTGCAAGCTTCTGCGTTTGAAGGAGTTCAACGTTTCGACAAACTTTATCTCCGGTCCCATCCCACCAGGTCTGTCTTCATGCCAGAGCCTGGAGATTCTTGATCTCTGCACTAACAGGTTCCATGGAGAAATACCCGTCGAGCTATCGGTGATCCAGACACTGTTAAAGCTGTATATATGCGAGAATTTCGTTTTCGGATCGATCCCCGAAGAGATCGGGAGATTGAGTGTGCTCCAAGAACTCGTGATATACAGCAACAATCTCACTGGTCCGATCCCGTCTTCGATAGGGAAGATGAAACAGCTCAGAGTTGTAAGGGCGGGTCGGAATATGTTGTCGGGGAATATTCCGTCCGGAATCGGGGAATGTGAGAGCTTACAGATTCTTGGACTGGCAGAGAATCTTCTCGAAGGTTCTCTTCCATGGCAGCTTCAGAATCTTCAGAATCTCACTGATCTGATCCTTTGGAGAAACCGTTTAGCCGGTGAGATTCCTCGTTCAGTCGGAAACATCAGTAATCTCGAGCTTCTCGCCCTGCACGAGAATTACTTCACCGGTTCCATTCCGAGAGAGCTCGGAAAGTTAACGAAGATCCGAAAGCTGTATATATACACGAATCAGTTGAACGGCGAAATACCTCGAGAGATCGGGAACTTGACAAATGCCGTCGAGATAGATTTCTCAGAGAATCAGTTAACGGGTTTCATCCCTAGCGAGTTTGGTCGGATTTCTAACCTCCGGTTGCTTCATCTCTTCGAAAACGCTCTCGAAGGAACGATTCCGTGGGAGATTTCGCAACTGAAGCTTCTGCAGAAGCTGGATTTGTCTATCAACAAGCTAAATGGAACAATCCCTCAAGAGATTCAGTTCCTAACTTACCTTGTGGATCTTCAGCTCTTCGACAACGAGCTCGAGGGCACGATCCCTCCGTTCATCGGATACTATAGCAACTTCTCTGTTCTTGACATTTCCGCCAATGCCTTTGTCGGAAAAATCCCGGCCCATCTCTGCAGATTCCAGAAACTGATACTTCTCAGCCTCGGATCGAATAAGTTATCTGGAAACATTCCTCCCGACTTGAAAACTTGTCAGTCCCTTACCAAGCTTATGCTCGGAGATAACGAGCTGTCGGAAAGCATTCCCGTCGAGTTGTCGAACCTTCGGAACCTCACTGCACTGGAGCTTCAGCGGAACAAACTTTCGGGCGGAATGCCTCGAGAGCTGGGAAAGCTCAAGAATCTGGAAAGATTGAATCTTGCAAACAACTTTTTCGCCGGCGAGATTCCTTCCGAGATCGGGAATCTCTCGCAGCTCGTCGGGTTTAACATCTCCTCGAATCAGCTCACGGGACGAATCCCTCGAGAACTCGGTAACTGCATTAAACTGCAGAGACTTGACCTCAGCGGAAACGAGTTTTCGGGGCAGGTACCGGAAGAGCTTGGCCAGCTGGTGAACCTGGAGATTTTGAGGTTGTCTGATAACAGATTGTCCGGAGAAATCCCTCACAGCTTCGGTGATCTCACTCGGGTTACGGAACTGCAAATCGGAGGCAACTTCTTGGTAGGAAACGTCCCTTCTGAGCTCGGGAAGCTAACTTCTCTGCAGATTTCACTCAACCTCAGCCACAATAATCTCTCAGGCAAGATTCCAGCAAGTTTAGGTAATCTTCAGATGTTAGAAACACTTTACCTTAACGAGAACGAGCTTTCGGGTGAGATCCCTGCCTCCATTGGCGACCTCATCAGCCTCATAATCTGCAACATTTCAGACAACAACTTAGTAGGTTTGGTTCCAGATTCGCCAGTGTTCCAGCGGATGGATTCATCGAACTTCGCCGGAAACTATGGCTTGTGTAATCCTCAGACTCACCATTGCCAACCAGCTGGTAACCCTAATTCTGTCTCCAAGCCAAACTGGTTACTGGATGGCTCGCCGAGGCAAAAGCTTCTGAAACTCGCCTGCGTGATTGTCGGGACGATCTCGTTGTTCACTTTTCTCAGTATCTGTTGGGCAACGAAGTGGCGGAAACCCGAGTTTATCGCCCTCGATGACCGAGCAAAACGGGAGGATGTCATAGATAACTACTACTTCCCCAAGGAAGGATTCACATATCAGGCTCTTCTAGAAGCTACCGAAAACTTCTCTGAGGCCGCGATTATTGGGCAAGGAGCTTGCGGAACGGTATACAGAGCGGTAATGGCGGACGGCGAAGTGATAGCCGTGAAGAAGCTTAGCTCTCGTGGCGAGGGAGCGAGTTCCGACAATAGTTTCAGGGCAGAAATCTCGACGCTTGGAAAGATCAGGCATCGAAACATTGTGAAGTTATACGGATTCTGCTACCACCAGAACTCAAATCTTCTCTTGTATGAGTACATGGAGAATGGTAGCCTCGGCGGAAAACTTCGGAATGGCGAGAAAACCTGCTCGTTGGATTGGAATGCTCGATACAGAATCGCTCTCGGGGCCGCAGAAGGGTTATGTTACCTTCATCACGATTGCAGACCTCAGATCATTCACCGCGACATAAAATCTAATAACATTCTTCTCGATGAACTCCTCGAAGCTCACGTCGGAGATTTCGGGCTCGCCAAGCTGATTGATCTCTCCTACACGAAATCCATGTCGGCGGTCGCAGGTTCTTACGGTTACATAGCTCCAGGTGAGCGAAAATTCCGCCCAGATTCATAAAAAAGATATGAGAATTATTTCATTTTTTGTCGCTCTTACCTTGCTTTTCTCTCATTTTCGGGTTTTCAGAGTACGCTTACACGATGAAAGTGACGGAGAAATCCGACATCTACAGCTTCGGAGTGGTGATCTTGGAGCTGGTAACCGGTAAATCACCTGTTCAGCCATTGGAACAAGGAGGAGATCTTGTCACTTGGGTCAGAAGATCGATCCGAAACATGGTTCCGACATCCGAAATCTTCGACTCGAGGCTTCTCGACACGAAGAATCGTAGAAAAATCCAGGAGATGTCGCTTCTTCTGAAGATCGCGTTGTTCTGCACGAGCAATTCACCCGTTAACAGGCCGACGATGCGAGAAGTGGTCGCTATGATCATCGAGGCTCGGGAAACGACAGATTCGGAGGCGAATCTTGAAGAAGAGACCTCGAAAAAAGGTTAGAAAACAACGGAAACATTTTCTCTTGTTCGAGATTTCTTAACAGTTCATCTTGAATCTGATAAGAATGTATATTTTTCTTGGTTTATTATACAGAAATCGACTCGGCTGCTTAGCCATGAGGAAACCATAATACAGATTCCAGACTAAGAACCATTCAGACACGTTCCCTTTTAACTGTTCAGCTCCCATGTCTGAGGAATATGAAATCAGGCAATTCTTGGTAGAAGCCGCTTCATGAAGAGAGTCTCTTAAAGTTGTTTTCAAGATCAACCCTTGTAACGGTTTGAACAGATTTGACAAGTTAACCGGGAAAATAACCGGAACAAATTTCGGCTTAACCACGGAAATAGTTTATTCCGGTGTATGAATTGAATCTCTGGTCAATGTTATCACAAGTAGATTAAAGCGGTTTCATCTAATCAGAAGTAGATTAGTGTATTGCAAGAAAAATACGCGTACTACACACGCATTCGACACGTAATTATACATACACATATATATATATAGCGAGAGAGAGAGAGAGAGAGAGAGAGAGAGAGAGAGAGAGAGAGATGATAAGTTCATCGATGTGCCATTAGACTCTAATTACAGTCACCGGAAATTCTTCACAATGGCTGATTTTCCGGCGGAGAAGAATGAAATCCGGCGAAGTTTCACCGTCAAGTGTGCCTTGTTGATGAAGCAACAACGTGCTCGTCTCTATATACTTCGTCGCTGCGCCACCATGCTCTTACGCTCATACATTGAAGACGATGATTAATTAGCACCAAAGATACATTATATCATATATATATATATATGTATGTATGTATATGCTAATTAGTCTGTTTGGGTGGACCTCCGGATTCATCTAGAGGGTTTCTAATTCGTAAAATTTAGCACACCTACTATATAAGATGATTCAATCTTGCATTTTTTTAAAATTATTTTATCATTTTTAATATTTTATTAATTTTAGTTTAATTCGCGACGTGGGTCGAACCAAATTTTCCAATTAGTAAAAAACGGGCCACGGACTGATTCGAGACGATCTAGACCGAATTGGGCCTAACCGGGCCCATATTGGACCCCTAATTCGAAGTGGGTAAGAAATTTTAGCCCAATACTCGAAAACGACACCGTTTCCATCCAACTGAAAAGTCTGAATCAACGGCTTCTTCTTCCTATTCACAACATAACACGACTTCGACGTCGCTCTGTCACATTCCTCCATTGTTCTTTCGGGTATGTCTCAGATTCTCTGCCTTATCCCTTTTCTTCTTCTTATTCGTCTTCCATGGATTTGGTTTTGTCACATCCCGACATTCTGTCTGCTTGTTTGTTCTCCTTTTGGTTTTTACTGTCGTTTCCTTCTTTTCTGGTAACTCTGCGCATAAAGTATTCGTTGTAATGCCGCTTCCAAGCCACTTTGAGTTTCCGACCCATTGTGCAGATGGTGTGCGAGTTAGATTTTTTCTATCATTCAGTTAGATATTCTTCAAACGGCACCAGGTTATAAACTTAAAATTGTGAAATAGATTGAGACATTTTCATGTTTGACTGATTTAGATGTTGAATAAGAGCATGAGGATGGAGAAGAGCTGCCTATTTGCTATATACGTATTGAATATGACAGAGTAAGCTATAAAAACTGAAGCTTTTACACGATTTTCTGCCTTTAGATTTCTTTCATGGATTTTGACTATTATTTCTGAATGTTTTGAGTTATGGGAGGTTTTTATCAGAAACAGGGAAAGCCTCTGCAGAAATTGAGATAATCAGTTCGAAACTTGGTTCTTGAATTCATTGACTTTGATCGTGTCTTTAAGCATCTGCGTAAAAAGGAACAACTTCTTGCTTCTTTGTGGCATATTCTGGAAGTTCTTATTATGCTTCTAATATTATTTGAGGGGATGTTTCGTTGCCTTGTTTATTTTTCGATCCTTTCGTTTGCTAAATTTTGGTAGATGAACTACTGAAGCTTGTGATGATTGACGATGGAAATTACAATTGTCTGTTTAAGGTTTCACTTAGCCAGAGATGTGTAAACTTTCTTTATTTCGGGTTTTGGGGACGTTTCTTAGCTGCATATTGTCTTGCCCTTTACATCATTAGATCTGTCTATTAGCGTCAACTTAATTTACAGGAAAATATATATACTGAAAAAAAAAATGTATATTTTCTTGTGATGTTGTATGTATCTGGTCTTAAGGATGAAAGAGGGAAGGGTCAGGCAAACAGTTACCTTCGTTCTTGATCGTCTCTGTTACTTTGATTTATGTTTCCTGCTCCTACATTCTTGAGACAGTCTACAACCTCTTGGATGCTTGGTCTCTTGAGAGGATTTTGGTTCACGCACTTGCAGGCTATGTCTAGAACCTGAAGCATCTGTTCTTCATAACCTCTGTCGCTCAGAGAAGGATCAAAGACTTCCTCTTGTTTGCCTTCACTTCTCATCTGAAGTACCCATCCGACCAGTTCTCTTGACATCTTTGGTCTGAACACCTCCACTGGTCTTTTCCCAGTGAGAAGCTCAAGCATTACAACCCCGAAGCTGTACACGTCTCCTCTCAAAGTGGCTACCCATGCTTGTCCATACTCTGGAGGGATGTAACCCAAAGTGCCCACAAGCTCGGTTGTGACATGGGTCCGGTAAGGAAGGATCAACCTCGACAACCCGAAGTCTCCTACATGAGCCTTAAAGTGTTCGTCTAGGAGGATATTGCTGGACTTGATGTCACGGTGGACAATATGTGGCTCGCATGCCTGGTGCATGTAAGCTAGTCCACAACTTGCTCCTCTGGCAATATTAAGTCTTTTCGGCCAATCCAGTTGGGATGGACCGTCAGGATTCTCATGCAGCCAGTAATCAAGACTTCCATTCTCCATGAAAGAATATATCAGTATCCGACAACCCTCGTGCATGCAATAGCCTTGGAGGGCGACCAGGTTTTCATGTTTGGCCCTGGACAGAACTTCAACCTCTGCCTTGAATTCCTTTTCCATCAGGCCGTAATCTCCAGTGAGTTTCTTGACAGCCAGTCTTGTTCCGTTATTCAAGACAGCCTTGTACACAAGACCAAATCCTCCACAGCCAATTATGTTGGCCTGACTGAAGCTGTTTGTTGCTTTTAAGAGCTCGAAAATGTTTAGGTCTTTTACTTCAGTTTCGTTGTTTCCAAACAACAGAACGAGGCTTATGTCTTTCTCAGATTCCGGAACAACTGCAGAATACGAGGCATTGGACATTATCTCCACTTCTGTCTTCTCGGAATCTCCTCCCGGAATGATCCTCCTCTTGGACAGCACCCACAGAGCTAGAACCACCACAACCAAACTTGCAGCAACAAAAGTTCCAATGACAATTCCTGTAACAAGCTTTGCATTAACCTTGTCTTTATCCATGGTTGTACTGTAGGGATCAGGTGGAGTACTGCAGGAGCGTTGCAGTGCAGTACCACACAGCAAAGTGTTGCCGTCGAAATGTGCTTTCGGAAAGGTATCGAACTGACCTCCTGTTGGTATGGGACCCTGGAGATTATTGTTAGCCACATCAAAATAGGACAAGAAATGGAGGCCTGTGAGCGACCAAGGGATTTGACCAGATAGATCATTGAAGGACAAATCAAGCCTCTCTAAATTTGTGAGGTTTGCCAATTCATCTGGAATTGTTCCGGACAAGTTATTATGTGAGAGCTCGAGCACGTGGAGAACTTTTAACAGGCCAACATCGACTGGTATACTCCCAGTGAGGTTATTCCTTCTGATGTAAATGGCGGGTGGAAGGCTGGACAGTTGATTATATTGCTGATTAGTGGTGACATTGTTCGGATTGACGAAAACCGGAAGTTCTAGATAGTTCCGCCCTGTTGCATCGTAGGCCTTCTGGGACATTAAAGCCCTCAGCTGAAAGATTTCCTTGGGCAGGTCTCCTGTAAGAAGGTTATCTGAAATATCCATGTAGAAAAGGTTTGGAAGAGTTCCTAACCAACCGGGTATTGTTCCAGTGAGAGCATTCACTGAAATATCCAGGACCTCTAAGTTCTTTAGCTTGATCAGCCATACCGGTATCTTACCTATCAATCTGGATCCACCTATGCCAAAGATTTGGAGTTCTTGGAATCCATCTGGGTCAATAAAGTCTTCTTCACTTGGAACCGTTTCATTGTAGAAATTCTTTGCCATGATAAGGGTGGACAACTTCTTGCAGCCCTGCAGAATGCTGAGAGCCCCTGAAATATTTGTCAGTTTATTGTCGGAAAGAGACATGAAGGACAGGGACTCAAGTTCCAGGACTTCGGGAGATATTTGTCCTGTTATCTTGTTGCCTGCAAGCCGGATCGCCGTGAGTGATTTGCAAGAGTAAAGCTTCGTTGGAAAATCACCGGAAAAGCTGTTGTTCCCGAGATCAAGAATGGTAAGGTTCTGAAACCGGGAGAAGTCGATCTCGGATAGGCTTCCTCCAAGAACATTAACTCTCAAATTCAACTTGACAAGATCGGTGCAATTGGCCAGGGAAGGAGGGATTGAACCAGTGAGGTTATTGATATGGAGTTGGAGGCTCCGTAGACTGAAGAGCTTACCTATCTCTGTCGGTATCTCTCCTTCTAAGTGATTGGAGTAAAGCTCAAGCAATGTCAGTTTCGTGAGACGGGTGACGGAATCATCTATTTTGCCAGAGAAATGGTTAACTGGCAAAAACAGTTGTTCAAGCTCAGAAAGGTTATAGATTTCATTCGGGATTTCTCCAGTGAGAGTGTTGAAACCTGCTCTTAGAACACTTAGCCTCAAACATCTTCCGATTTCTGAGGAGATATTGCCGCTGAAATCATTGTAGGAGAAATCCAATTTGGCGAGCTGCAGTGAACTCGTGCACATGAACGAAGGGATCGAACCTGTGAAGCTGTTGTTGCTGACATTGAAACTGGTCAAATTCAGAGCACCCTGAAGAAAAACCGAACTTCTGGGCATTTCGCCTTGGAGAAGATTGCTTGAAAGATCAATGGTCTGAATAGGGAAGAGTACTCTGTTGCCGCCATTGCCAATTGCTTGTTCAAGTGGCAACTCACCATTGAAGCCATTGAAACTAAGATCAAGAACCAGGAGCCAATTAAGGGCGGAGAAAAAACCTGGAGGGAGAGCACCCGAAAGACGGTTCTGAGAAAGATTGAGATGAGAGAGACGGGAAAGATTCAGAATAGACGGCGGGAGATTGCCGGAGAGTCCTCGTGAGGGCAAGGAAATGGCCGTAACACGGTTGTCTGGAGAATCATCGCAGAAGATTCCCTCCCATGAACAGCAATCCTTGGATTGATTCCAATTCAAAGGAGGTGTAGCAGAAGATAAGTTGCCAGATAACCACAACAGAGAATCTCTGTCCTGTGGATTGCAGACAGCCTCTGCAGTTGTAAGAAAGAGACCGGGGAGGGGGAGAACACAGAGGAGGAGGCACAGAACCATGTGAGGACATGCTCTTATGAGAGCTCTAGGTCTCATGTTCCCGTGGATCATTGTAAGAACAAGAGAAACATAAAAGATTTTGGGGGAAATCTTGGAGGAGGAGGAGGAGGAGAAAGAGAGGGAAAAGTAGAAGAGGACATCACTGGCCAATCTGGGTTTCCTCTGTTGAAGCTTGTAAATGCCTTCTGAATACTCGCACCCATTGACCACAGAGAACAAGTCAGAACAAACAGAAGAAAACTTCTTTGTCATGCCAAAGTAAATTCATTTTTTATTTTTATTTTCTATTATATTATCTTTCCTCCAAGTGTGAGTAAAGCTCTTTCTATATATATATATATATATATATTCTTTAGATCTTGTTGATATTTTTCCTATAAGAACATCCAAGTGCATCCCTATAAATACCTATGCACATCTCTATAAACCCATTCAATTATCAAATCACAAATCATTTATAATTCTATAACTATATATATATATATATATATATATATATATGTTTGTGTGTGTGTATGTATATGATTGATTTGACCTTTTTGGGAGTGGAGTGCGTGCGTGGTATGATGTTGATAAAAGAAATGCCTAAAAATTGGTGGACACCAACATTAATGGTAAAAAAAATAATAATAAAAAATAAAAAATAAACAGGTATGATGATTATTTGTTATTAAAGATAGAGAGGGCGTTTACCTTTTGAGGCGGATGCTTAGTGGCCGGTAGTGGAAGTGGTGGTGGTGGTGGTGGTGATAGACTTTTTTTTTTCCTTTATTCTTTTTCATTTTATTTTTTTGTCCATTATAGATTTTTTTTTCAAATTTCAAATCATTTCCGGAAAAAAATTATTAAAAAAAGTTTTTTATTTTATTAGAAATTTTCTATTAAATTCAGCTTTTTTTAAAATTTAATTTAGAATCAATTGCTTTGGTTTTAGAAACACATCTAATAAGTTTTTTTAAAAAACCGGATCGACTTTATTTTTTTTATATTAAACCAAAAAGTGATGCTTTGATACAAATCTTTAACGTTGGATAATGCCCAAAAAAAGGAACACATTAAGTGTTTTGTTTGACTTTGAATGTTGGGTTATAAAAATTTTCATTTTTTTTATTTTTCAATAGAACAACATAAATATGATAAATTGTGGTTCACTTCATAGGTATTTTATACTCAAGTTGCTTAGAATAGTTAAATGACCAAAAATAGACCTTTTTTTTTTGCTTGTATATAGTTAAATAGACAACAAAAATAGACACGAAATCCTTTATTATATTTTTTAGATTTCATATGATTAATAAATAAACATCTCTCCGACCAACCTTTATAAAGGTTTCATTCTAACCAGTGATTTATATGGTAGGACGATATAATTATTAATTATGATGGTGAGCTTGAATTTTTCTCAATTTTGTTGACAATTTCATATATTTTCATAACTAATGTTATTATGCGATTAATTAGAACGTTTAAAGATTAGGATTTTTTTTTTCTGTCATATTTGATGTGAGCTTATTTTTCTTTTGTAACTTCAATACCAACCTACGTTCAATAAATTTTAGGTTTTTGAAAGTTTTGTACATGAATATTTAATCAACAAAAATATAAAAATATATAGATCTGATTATCTCCATATATATTATATTTTCAGAACACGCACACACACACACACACACACACATATACGCTCTATCTTTATGTTGTATATATTTTAGAGATTGCACTTAGATATACGCATATACTAGGTGTATAATTCATATATAAATATACATGCACACAAATATATATATATATATATATATATGAACATTCTTTTTCAATTGGGTTTGATAGTTGAAAAATAGAATATCCAATATGCAATTTTGTACTGATTCTATCATGGATTTTTGTCGTGACTCGTGAGCAGGATTATAGTATAATCATATGCATGTTTGACCTAATTGCTACATAAATATGTGGTGTGCATTGACGAGCCGTTTACAAGTTAAAACGATTGCCCTTTTTTAATCTTTTTATTTATTTTTAAAATATTTCGAAAATTTTCAACCTGACTAAGTATTAAATTTTAGAGAAATCAATAAAAAAAATTTAGAGAAAAGCATTCGAATTAACAATTTCACCAACGACCAATTAAATCAGCGATTTCACTAGATATTATAAACCAACCAAATGAGTTTAATAAAATTATAAAAGTTTGGCTTAAAAGTAATTAATCCTGTCATGATTTTATATATATATATATTAATAACTATTGATTTGAGACAATTAAAAAAAGATAAAATTGGAGTGAATTTTCTTTATATTAATGAAATTATAGAATATAAAAGTTTTTATACAATTTTTTTCTAATCTATCTAAATTGATCTCGCAGTTTAATAATCATTACCAAAATTTTTATAAAAAGCATGTATGATATTACCAACATGGCAACATGAATCATGATATGTTTTGAGTAAAGCCAAAGAAAATATTGATACGTTAGTGGCGATTTTTTTTTTTTATAAAAAAAAAGACATTTACCTAAACTAAATTACTGATTTTTCCTTTGCAAAATCAAGCAACGCTGTAGTTAACATAAAAAATTCAGGCAATATATATATATATATATGTATGTGTATATGTATATGTATATGTATATGCGGTCGTGCTCTCTGTTGTTGTCCGACGAGTCCGGACCCATCGCCCGACAGTGACTCAGTGAGTGGGAACGGAAATGGCTGAGAGCGAACACCAAACAGTGAGATTTTGCGCAAAAGAATTGACAGTTGCAAAATCATTAAGAATTAGCAGTAAAATATGAACTAAACAATGAAATTAAGGAAAAGATTATCGAGTTTAATATTAACCGCACAAATTGACAGTTGGCTTCTGGTTACCGAACCGGTCTCGTCTTTGAATTGATGATCGAACCGGTTTAACGATTTAGGTTAGGAGGAGGTGCACATTTTTAGGTCATATTTTGATTGGATTATTTTGGAAATCGTTATCTTAAATTTATAAATCTATTTTCATCCGATGTTTTATCGGTTTTTAATTCGATTCTAATTTTTTTGATTTCTAAAGGCGTTTTTATTTTGATTATATTTTTAATTTAAAATCTATTAATTTAACTTAAAAATGTCTGTTTCTATTCGATTTATTATTATTTTTTTAAATGATTTAAACTCCATTCATTTTGGGTTCGTCCCATTGGATTTTGGTATGGTTTACGACCCATCCAACAATATTAAAAAGGCCCAAATTTAGTAATCGCATACCCAAATCTATTGGGCCTAACCAAAATATCTATGCTCACAATTTAGGCCCATGAAAAATGGTCCAAGAATTTGGAAATTGTATAGAATAGAGAAGGCTGGGATGTGAATTCTCCGATGCCATTTTATCTTTTTTTTTTATAATTTAAAATTTCAGCCCAATTAGAATCTAGAGCTTTAGCCATTTTCATCTTATGTTATCAAATTGTGTCGCCAAAATAAAAAGGAAGATCGTAAAAAAAAATATACAAATCTATTTCAATGTTAATTAATTTTCCCAAATTTTCGTGTACATGCGGAATAAACAATGCAATCAAGCATAGGATTACGACGGCAACATTAGATGAATTTTGTGATTAATTGGGAAAAAAAATGGAGGGAGAATGAGTAGATTAAGTAGGATGAAGTTGCTCCCCCACCCCAACTTCATTTCAATGGCGTATGAACGTGGGACCGATCTTTACTGATGTCGTCTGTCTCCCTCGTTTGCCTCTTTATCATCCTTCGTAGCCGTCTCTGCCATGGCTGACACCAGAGAGAGAGAGAGAAAGAACCCACATTGCCTTTCGTTGGACATATCTCGTCTCTTTCGGCATCTTTCGATCTTCCCCCCAAAAATCCTAGTTTTGGATAGAACCCATTGCTGATCATCCAAAAAGTCTCGATCTTTTAGCTCTGCTTCTGCAGATTTCGGCTCTGTCATCGATAAGTCCATCTGGGTTTTGCTGGGGTTTAGCTCTTCTCATCTGGGCACTCACCAAATTAGGGAAATTTGTATTTTTTGCCTTGCCACTTTTCCTCTTGCTTTCTCCAAAAACCCTAATTTGGCATAAACAGTGATCAGGACCCAAACCTTGATCTTTCTGCCGGATTTCTGGTTTCTTGTTCAGGGATTCGCGCTCAAGTTGAAGTATTCCTGGATTATTTAATTAATTTTGGTCCCCCCCTTCATTTTCTCGAAGTTAGTTCTACAGAGGGCAGAAGTTCTGATCTTGTGCGATTGCAGGAACGAGAAGAGAGAGAGAGAGAGAAACGCCATAGCCATCAATGGAGGACGACGATGGATATGCTCATAGTTCCTTGTTCGGTAACCTAACGACCGAAGAACTCGCGAGCAAGATAGTTCTTACAGCAATCATCGTTCTGTTCATGGCGGTTCTGTTCGTTCTTCTGCTCCATCTCCACGCCAAGCTTTACTGTTGGCGCATGGACCAGCAACAACAGCAACAGTCACCCGCTCCGCCGCAGCTCACACGCCGCCATCGCGGCCGTTTCATCTTCGTCCCGGGCCTAGATTCCCTGCGAAACACCGGTCTCAGTCCTTCTCAACTCAGTTCCCTACCCACTGTGGTTTTCAGACAAGTAACCTTCAAAGACGGACTGGAATGCGCCATTTGCTTGTCTGAGCTTGTCAATGGCGACAAAGCAAGGCTGCTTCCGAACTGCAACCACAGTTTCCACGCTGATTGTATTGACATGTGGTTCCAGTCTCACTCAACTTGTCCCATTTGCAGAAACACGGTTCTTGGTCCAGAACAAGCCAGTTCGAACCAATTTGATCCTGTTTCAGACAATGCAGCTGTTGCAGCCAGTACCAATAACCATGATACTCAGTCTCCAAATCCAAGTTCTTCACCTGAATCTTCAAATTTCCCCACCAATGTATTGGTTTGGGGCAGCCAGGATCAGGTTAGCACAGGCAACAACAATGCTGCACCTCTCGAAGATTCTCGAGTTCAAGAGGCAGTTGTTGTTCTGGAGATTAGCAATGGAAACACAGGTCAAAACGCACCGTCCTCTTCTTCATCCTCGACAAGGTTTCTTGTCGAGGATGAAGAGCCGAAATCTCCAATGACGACGAGGCTGAGGTCTTTAAAGAGGTTTTTGAGCAGAGACAAGAGAGTGGCTTGTAGAAGTGGGAGTAGCTCCACTGCATCTGCATCTGCCACTGATGCTTAAAGACTGTAACTTAGATAATGTCAGCTAAGATTTGCCTGAAGATGTATGAATTCTCTACTGTCTCGGCTCTTTTCTGGCTATGTCTGAAAAGCTTTTATTTTAGGGTTTGATTGTCAAGTTTAAAGGTCTCACCTACACTGTCCCCACAAAGTTACTTACAGATGTTTCTGAAGTATTATTACATTTAGGTCAACTAAGTAAACAGGTCCCATGGCTCCTGAGGTGAGGAGGGTTTGTTTAATTGCTCAAGACACATACTTCCGATCTGCCCGGGGAAATCAATGGAAGTAAGTCCATAGGAGTAAATAAAATTTTCATATTTTCACTAACCAAACATTGTTTTATCATTGTTGAGAGCTTCAAGAACAACATGAGAAACATGGCAGAAACATGTAAATTTTCCAACAGCAATCACTAGTCGCATGCCTATACAAATGTTTCCTACCATATATATAGAAGATTTGGAGTCGATGCAAAATCAAGCCGAGAGAGAGTGGAAGATTACCAACGAGTTCTGTTTGCAGATGCTCAGAGTTGAAGCAAAGGCAAAGCCATTACAACCCCGAAAACAGACAGTAGCAAGAGTATTATCCAAGTGGGCAAGGACTGTCTCTTTTCCATCCTTCTCTTGTTCAAGCCGCCCAGCCCTTCCTTCGTTTGGTCGATGAGTTTCTCCGACTCTGGTTTTCGAGGAGATTCCAGTGGCTCGGGTAGTTTCTGCTGGTTGTACTTCTCTATGTACTCGGGGAATAGTTTCCGGAATGTCGGGCTTTCACAAGGGAAAACAACAGCGAAAACTAGTTGAGAAAAGCGAAACAGAGACACGAGCATTAACGCAACCTATGACTCAGGCATTGGCTTCTGCGTTTCAGGTGTTCACTAGGCTCGAAGCCTATGAAGACAGAATCCTATAAGACTTGTATCTTTAAACTATTATAATTCAGGGTCATATCCCAGAAGACAATTCTTGTAATTTGAAAACTAGAATGAACACCATCCACATCAATTCAAAGTTCAATCATCCAGTGGAGTACCATGGAACAGCATAAGCAAATTGTCTCTTCAAAGGGAAGATGACGGTAAAGCCTAAAACTCAACATGCATTTATGGTTCTGCGTGACTCAATGGCAAAATATAGCAGAAACCTTTCAAGACTTCCTATATTGTTTTCTAATCAACTTTTTGAGATGAAGTGTAAATCCCAAAAGTACCTAAACTAAAAGAACTCGCAGGTTTTAGAAAATTACTTACTTCTTACAGTTAAAAGCAAGAGACGATTTAGCCAAGCGTTGCTTCTCGGTTGCAGTTGTGTTCACACTTCCGGTTGTAGGGCTGTTATCCATCTGCACAAGGAAAATGTTGTTTCGAGACAAGTCTTACAATGAAGAAAGCGATATAATATGCACAAAGGAAACAAAAATGATCTGTTAGATCAACCGACAAAGCAAATATACAAAGGTAATATCCAGCTCCAGTTCCCCATAGACATATCAATCTCAGGATTTACAAAACAAAAACATGATATTTTCATAACAAAAGTTGTGAGGCCAGGGTCAACAAAGAGGGAAATCATTTGAACAATCTACAATGAGCTTACCATGAATGAGAGAAGTCCTGTAAGAATACTGCACTTTTGAAAAAGGAAACGGTCAAATATGGGGATATAGATCTTAGCTTCCCTGAGGAAAAAGTGACGTCGAAGTCAAAAGAAAGATGGGATTGCATCAGAAGAAAGATCTATACCTTGACACAGACCACATTGGGTTCCAGCTTTCTGGATGAACTGTAAAACCCATTGTAAGATAATGAGATATCCGACCAACTACTTGGAAAGAAGAAGAAATCAACTACACAGTGCAGAATGCAACTTACAATCACTCATCGACAAGCAGATTTTCTTTTGTGTCATGAATCTACCGTTTGGTGTGATCATTCTGCAGCCAAATGAATTCATCGGTTTATCAGAAGCCGGTCTAAAACTGAGAGAAGAGAGATGGTGAGAAAAATATAGGACGAGCTAAAGATACATACGTAATTCCAGGTGGCTTGTACGGATATTCTGGAGGGAATTTGATCTTTCCATAGTAAAATCCACCTTTCAAAGAGAATTTCAAGCATTAAAATCAGACACTGCCTAGGGAATGCAGACGAACACGATTTACAAACTAGGTAAGAAGAAGATTTCAACCAGCAAAGGGTGTTCCTTCACTGCCTTCCAACACATAATCTGTAACATTAAAGCCAATAGTTCAGCTCTTGTCAGAAGCAACCCTTTTTAACTATATTAATATACACAGAACAATTATTAAAGAAAAAAAAAACATTTCAAATTGGTTAATCCTAACTGTCACCAGGTAAAACATGACAACCAGAATCGGTGAGCAAGTTCCTAGGATTTCACTTCAAAGTTCTATAAATCTTTGGTAAAAGTCTTCACCACTTCATATCCCTAATAATCACGGAAATGTTAAAACCACATGGTGTAGCCACATCACTGAAACAGTGCAACCTGCTATTTCATACTTTTAGTACATGCCCAGAAAAGGAAACATATGACTTGCAGCAGTTTCATCCTATATACTGATAGAACCCACCCATTAATAATGGGTCCAACAAAGTCTCAAAGCCCATGGGTAGAACTCACCCCAAAAGCTAGCTTGTTCCGGAGGGTGCCCATGGTATTATATTGACTCAATTGTTCCCACATATTTCCGATGTGGGACTCTAACATATACCTCATATCAACACCTCTATAGGACCACATCAAACATTTTCTAAGAGGCCTAGAAAGCAAATAAGAGATAACCGAGAAATAAAAAACCGTCAAATACTTACGCCACTCAAGAATGTCACTTGGGGAAGGACGAGCAACAACATGGGACACTGGTTCCTACAGGACCATAAAAGAAACTGTCAAATATACTCACAGGGTAACAAAAAAAGATCACACAACTTTTTCCACATATAAAACCACGGTATGCTGCGTGTACAGATAAATATGACAAAGTTTGAGAAGTTTACAGATAACGGTTGACTCGATGATAGTGAAACCGGGGAATCATGATTCCCATTCAGTAACGCAGGGACAGAACAGGAAGATGTGTGTACCTTGCAAAGTGCTCTATATTCCTTTTGAAGGCGCTTAATACAAGCTTTCTCTGCCATTGAAGTGCTCCAGACTATGCTAATTCCTGTTAAAGACATCATCAAAATCAACATAATGTAACAATCTACAGGCAGAAAACCAACCTACTTATTAAACGACAAGATAACCATAGGAATTCCTACAAGAGAACAGTCAAAAGAGACCATGATTACCTCAACCTTGATGAAAGTTACATGAACAGACAAGGAGAAGAAACATCGAATCAGGAAATAGACAGAGGTGACACTGATGAAAACTATACACCTGTATCATCTTTCAATCACGGAATAAACAGAAACACCTTTCAACGGAAACCCCTAAAAATCCACAAGTCCATGAAATACTAAAAAGATTTGTAAAAAGAAAAAACACATTCAGCCAAATCCATTCGAAACAGCAAGCGATCAAACTCCAACTGGGTAGGAGAAAATTCTCTAAGTATCCCATAAAAAATACCTCAAGTCTGAAATTCCTTCCGTTCAATAGACCTTGCAAAAGCGCCAACTTAAACAACACGGATCGACGCAAATCGTATCGATCAAAATCTAATAAACCCAATAAACTTTCCAACACAGGGAAACCCACATACCTAAAGCAAAAACCCCAGTTCGACGAAAGCTACAATTGCAATTCTAGCTTCGCTCTCACAGAGAAGGCGAAAAAGGGGACAGAAAATCACGCCGAAGAAAACGCAGAGAAGGAAATTCCGAAACTTTTACATCAGATCCAAGAAAAATTGGGAAAATCGTAACTAAATTCAGCACCTGAATCGAAATTCTCCGAGAGAGAACCTCAAGGGGGTTTCTCGTTGATTACCTGTCGTCTCTCTTCTTTTTCGTCGGAGAGAGAGAGAGAGGACATGGGACCAAACCATGATTGGTTTTGTTCAAACCGAGAAAAGCCCAATTGAACCGACCGGTTTTGATTTGGTATTCCGGTTCGGTGTTTTCTATTTCAGGTGGAATCCGGTTCGCTATTAGTTTTGTAACTGTATCCCGGTACTATTCGGTATTGAAAACGTGATTATTAGCAAAGAAAGACAAAACAGCTGTTACCTGCAACTGATTTACCTAATCCTTCCAATGTTTAAGACTTTAAATCTCAGACATAAACAAATGACACAACCCAGTTTTCAGTCTTTGATGAGCTTCCCAATGAGAAAAGAAAAAAACAAAAACAGTAGCAGAGATCACGTGCCCTAATCACATGATCACATCTCATGAAGGAACACGTATTTACATATCTACCACGCTATTACACACGACTGTGTGCGCGTGTAATTAGCGAAGGATTCAGAGGTTAATGTGTAATATCAGTAGCAAGATTATGATAATTATCTCACCTAATACATATCTAAACAAAGGAATTGAACATGATCTAAAAATAAACTAAGGAAAAGAAAAAGATTAGTGAGATAAGATAACTGCAGTCAAACTTGATCACGTGATCAGATCCCAACGAGTAAGTTTTCGGACAGAAGCTATCCTATTTTGAAGTCTTCCACCATCTCTCTTTCTCTCTCTCTCTCTCTCTCTCTCTCTCTCTCTCTCTCTCTCTCTCTAAAGTTTCACAGTTGCAGCCTCAGGAACAGAACACCCCAAAAGCTCCAAAACACAGATACAGTGAGGGAGGGGGAAAAAACGAAAGAGAATTCACACAATGAAGAGATTTCGAACTTCTGCAGCTATTTTTCTGCTGCTACTAGCTTTCTTGAGCGGCAAGGAATGTGCAGAGGGTCGTCCCCTTTTGAGGGCAAGATATTCTTCAGCCGGTTCGCCTTCTACTGAACATGTTAGAGATTTACAGATAAACAAGAAGATGAAGGATGAGCCTTTGAGAGGTGAAGCCGGTAGCTTCCGGAGAGTTCCAAGGAGTGGCTCAAACCCTATACAGAACAAGTAAAGAAAACAGTCAAACCTTCAATCTTTTACACACCCTGTATGCTCCTTTCATGTCTTCCTCTGAAACTGCAGTCAACTGACATAAAGGTATGTATTTTTGTACCAGGATCGATCCCCCTATAGATCTCGAAGGAAGTAGGAATCAGCATACCACCATAGCAAGAAAACCATAGATGCAGTATTTCTATTTTTTCTCTTTTCTTAGATTAAAATGATCTTATAATTTTGCTACTACACAATCTGCGTTTCAATCCTATCCGACCCAGAAAGTGCTCAAAGACCATTGAGTCAGAGCTCTACATGTTAGTGATGCAACGAGAAAATATGACTTCTACTAGCATTTTTGTAAGATAAATCTTAGCCCAAGGGTCCTCTTTATCCAATTGAGGAAATAAACATAACGGCGATAACTTGGAAACTATAAAGATGCAAGCTTTCGCGAGATTGATATGAGGTAAAGAGGGTCACAAAGTGTGAAATCTAACCTTCAGAATCTCAGCTTCTTCGTCTGCCGCTTCGTCCCAGTCTTCCCAGTCGTTTCTCCAGAGAGGAAAGGCCTCTTGTTGGTGACTGCTTTCTCAGATGACACTTCACCCATTGTGTTTTTCGTTTTCAACGTCTTTTTGCGAGGTTCATATTCAGTCCCTCTGTGTTCCTCTCGGTAGCGTTTTGATGACCCAAAACCAAGACGATGACCGATCTCGTCTCTCATGTCCTTTAGTCCATCTGCTTGAGATGCATCTTTGCTTGCGTCAGAAAGAAAAGTGTTCTTTGATGAATTTGATTTGCTCGAGCCAAATACAGAGCAGAATTCTTTATACGCTGATTGCTTCGACTCCTGTCTTGATCTCCACTGATCAGGTCTGGCTGCATATCTGCAGCAACAAAATAGTAAACTGATGTATCAACAAAACAGGAATCTCTCCCTTCAAGGGCTCTACGTATTTGAGATTCGCTTCACCTTTTCTCTTAGAGCGTAATGTATGAGCATATTTTTCTACTCAGGTGATATCAGTTACAACATAATGGATTAAAGCTTCCATAAAATAGCTTACCCATCAATGTCTAGCTTCCTTAGCAAGTAGGGCCCTTGTTTTGTCTTTGAGAGATTGGTTGCCACATCCACCAGTTCAGTTGCTATGGCTTCTTTTAGAGTCAAGTTACTTGCATTGAAGCACTTCTCAACAGTGAATGAACCCGAAGAGTGTAAAGCGAGCTCACCAAAGTGCCCACGTAACCTGAAGAAATATCAGATCAAAAGGGGAAAAAAAGACATCAAAATTAACAAAAACATGTAAAACGTAAAAAAAATGTCCATAGTAGAAACTGGTAATAAAAGAGGTATTTCCATGTGATCCATCACAATGATATAAATCTGAGTAACAATGTGGAATTTATTGGCCATGAATGGAATAAACAAATAACCATAGAGAAACAGTAGAGAAAGCATACTTCATAACCAATCTGCGCTTCTGCTTTACAGCAGCATTTGAACCAAGAAAAGCCTCGATGACACGCGCTCCGCTACCATCCTTTGCTGCTTCAATGGTTTGCTCGTCTTTTATAGAAGTCATGCTTGCTATATAAGGCTGTATAAGATCCTGGAGTGGAGAGAATGGGAGAGCAAAATGATGGACCGACATGGGACAGGAACATATAAAATCCAACTAAGATCATGATACGTTAAGCTTTAACTACTAGAGGGTATAGTCAAATTTGGTGAATAACAGGAAACGTACGCTAGAGAATTTGAAGATCTCCTGAAGAATCAGAGAGCCCATAACATGAATCTTAGAGCCAGTTGCCCATTCCCATTCAGACTTGTTTTGAGAGCCGAAGTAGTTGTCAAGAAACAGAAGCCGTGGAACAATACAGCTACGAGAACCGTTCTCTGAGCATACTGCTGCAGCAAGGGCCTCACAACACTGTCAAATCGGTAAGATTCCTCTGTATGAATGAATTTCATGAAAATAATTCCAGCAAAAAGGGAATTAGAAAAATTCTGACTGCATTAAAACCTTGTGTTCATGGCTTTGAAGCCTCTGGCTGGCAGCAATCAGAGAAGCTACAACACCCGACCTCCCTTGTTCAAGCAGATCTCTGAAATGTGCACCTAATTCATCCCATATCAAACTCATCTTGCAAATAAAAACACATGAACGTATTACAAGTCCTGAGCGATATATACCGGATTGAAGAGATTTTATAGAGAGGTTCATGGTTAAAAGTATCTGGAGAGACAAGTTTATATGCTGAAATAAAAAAAAAAGGTAGGAAAGTATCTGTATGGTAAAAATACCTGGCCTGTGTCTCTTGCATGGGAAACTAAGGCTTGGATTACGAAATTCCCACAGCGATCCAGTGAAAGTTCGAGTAAAGAATTCTTAAAAATTTTGTCGAAAATTTCATTGTACAAGCTTACAGGGGCCACTTCCAAAATCACCTGAAAAAGCATTTGAAGTGCATTTGGAAAAAGATCTAATAAGATCAAAAGTCCGACTAAATCAAGAAAACCAACAGACAATAAACTATCATAAATGACAAACAGCACATACTATAGGTCACCTTTCCCATGTTTGTATGTCAGAAAATGCCTATCCTAAGTTGTATTTTTGCAAGACAAAAAAAATACTAAAGATTTAATAGACTTGCCTCCATCAAATGACTGAATGAATTTTCCTTCAGTGACTCTAATATGTCACCGGCAACATTGGTTTCTACACGATTCCCGTCTTCTATCTTTTCATTACTGCATCCAAGAATGAGAGGAATGATTTCAAGCAACTCATCATTGTCTCCTGCTATAAGTTTCAAAGCCGTCTGCCAAGCAAAGATGTCACAGCAATTTCCGAGTATGAGATGAGAGTAGATCAGGAAATTAAATCACATTTCAAAAGGTAAGAAGATGCTACGAAAATAAAAGCCAGACAAGGACCTAAATAACTTGCCTGGAACACTAAACTACCGTACTGATCAACTTGAAGATACTTCATGTCCTCACGGCTACACCTTAATATCCCTGATAGGAGGGACTTGAACACATCAGGGAATCCTGGATAGTGGATTTCTAGATTATTCCCATCTGGCTGAGATGTCCTCAAATTCAAACGCTCAGCTAGAACTTTCGATGACTTTGCTCCATGAAGCTCTGAGGAATCTAAAGAGACTCCTCTAAAAAGACAAAAAAGCCTCCGGAGAACATGAGACCCATAGCAGTTAAACATCATATCAATGGGATTATCCACAATCACCTGACCAAGAGAGAAAAATTCTTTGCTTCATTATCTCAATCACTATAGGATTAGAGAAGGGACAATCACTAATTTCATAACAAGAGGCAATATCCTCTTACCTTGCATATCTCATTCAATGTTTCCTCAATAACAGAATATGCGTCTGGATTCTTCAAATGTGATGCTAATGATTTAAGAGCGGATTCTGCAACATGAGAACCGGATCTGTCCATTGCAATGCCTGGGAACACCTTTGCAGAGTTTCGAAGGAAACTACAAAGATGGTCAAGTTCACATCCCTCGAGAAGTGTTTGAAGTACGTGACTCACAATGTAGTCTGTTGAAATCTCGTACTCCTTCCCTCTTGTTTCTTCAAGGGCATTTCCACATATAACTGACCGTTCCTCTAAATCAACTTCATTACTTTCAAATAGGTTGGCAATTTCCGAGAAATACTTTGAAGTTTCTGGATCAATCTGCTTCCTACAAAATTTTTTAGCCTGAAACATCAGAGCCCTTTCCCAACATATCTGATTCCACAGTACTAAAGACACCCAACACAGCAAATCTACTGCACGGGCCTCGGACTGAAATCTTACCTGACAAACGGTTTCTGAGGTTCCGATTCAGATTGCTGTGTCGACATTTTCCTCGACTTTGCCTTTACATTGGCAGCACCTCCTCTTTGATTTTTGTTGTGACCATCTCCATCAAATCCATGGCTTCCTTTTCTAGCCTTCCGACACATTCCTTTCTTCTTTTTACTATGATTGTTGTAAGAACTGTCCTCTCCACCCATCAAGCTATCTTCCTCAGTGGTCCTGAGCCTACTAGATGGCAAAGATTTCGAACCAACTGAAACCATGTATTTCCTAATCAACTATGTCAAACAGCAGTTTAATTCTGCAAAATATTCAAAATTTACAATAAATATCAAATCCAACAATCTGAAAATAATAGTTCAAACACATAAACATACACACACACAAAAAACACCTTTCCAGAGATTATTAACTCGAAGCCCACAAACGAGCACTAAAAAAAGAGCAGCTATACATTCTTCCGGACACACATTCTTTCTCGCTTAATCATATGATGAACCAAAAGAAAAGTGAAATTGCAAGATTAGGACCAAACCCTGTAACATGAAAACAATAAACACTTCTATTCCAACTCAAACACTTACCTTAACAAAAGGCATAAACAACACAACAATGTCGAAATTGACCAACCTCTTGGGGACCAACCCCTCCAACCCACATATGCGAAATCAGATTCCAGCCTGAATTCTTAAAAGCATAAAACGTAGAATAAGATAAAAAGAACAAAACCCAAGTTTCCGTTTTTCCTCAAAACTAAGCTCTATAAATCAAAGCATTAAACAAAGCCCAGGTTCTAGTTTTTCAAGTCGGCGTTCATCAGTTAAGCCGTTAACGACGAGACAACGCAAGAGGAACAAACGCAGGCAAATCTGAAAGTAAAGCAGACAAGAGAAAAGAAGGATGAACAGTAAAAAAAATGAAAGATAAACGAAACCACAAAAAGCAGAAGCGGTGGAGAGAGCTGACCTCAAGGGTGCTGATGGAGAGCGAGAAGACGACTACAAAGGCTCGAAAAAACCTGAGGGTAGAGTTAAGTTAAGTTAGGTATCTTTTGTTACTTAGAGCGACGTCGTTTCGTCGGCAGTTAAAGTCAATATTGGGCCTCATTAAGGCCCAATAGAGTTATTGGGCTTTTATAGAAGCCCATTAACTCAAAAAAGTCTAAAACAGATCGTTTCGTCGTTTACTTGCTCCCTTTTCTCCGGCCTGTTTTTTTTTGTGACTGTCAGCACCGGACGCGTTTTACCCTAAACGCCTTCACGCCACCGGAATAGTCGTTGTCTGGTTCTGGATTCGGACAGGTAAAAAAACAAAAAAAGCTTATGCTCCTCGATGTTTGGAGATTAGGGTTTGATATATCTGTGTGTTTGTGTGTTGTGTCAGGTTCCTGGAACACGGCACTTCAGATGCACCCTACTTCCGGAGGAAGACAAGATTCCGGATGGAGATTTTTCAGATTCAGCTCTTCCTTTTGAGAGAAAACTTAATAACAGAAATGCCATCTAGGTTCTTCTTGTTCCTGAGTTTTTGGAGCTGAGATGGAGAGGACAATGTTCGCCTGTTAGTGTTTTATATATTGTTTCACGTTTTTATGTGACGTGTATATTAAATTTTTTGAAATAATCGAAATTTTCCTTTTTTTTTCCAAACCGGTGAATCTATTGTTGGAATACGTGAAATTCAATCGTTAGTTGAGTCCAAATTAAATATAAAAATCATTGGTAATTTTAAATAAAAACAAATTGTTTTAAAATATGGTTCAAATAGAATATGAAATGAATTGAACTTCCACATAACACTCTACATATCGTATGTTTTGTGAATAATATATATATATATATATATATGTGTGTGTGTGTGTGTATATAAGTATATTTATATATATTTCAAATGTCACCACGGAAAACATTTATGATCAATCTCGCGTAGTTGATTAACATTTTATCTCACTTAAAAAAAATTATTTCTCCAAGCTCTAGGATGAACAAAATTAATGGAATAAAAATCTAACCAAAACAAATTCTATTTCGATTTTTTATTTTTAATTTGTGATACACTTTCTAAACCACGAATTCAACCAAACCATAAAAGAATTGTATTAATATATAACACAAATGATGGATCAATGGTTGATCTTCTTGGAGAGGAATTTCTGTCTCAAATCGACGGCGTCGACATCGTTAAATCTATTCTCCGGCAACCAGTTTCCGGTCTTGGGATCTCTCATCCAAAATATCTGCATCTCTTCACCTTCGTTCTTTGCTCCAGCAGCCATCTTCTTCATCTCGGCTGCCGCCGCTTTATCTCCTCGAGATTTCTCTACTGCGGCCGAGAACCATCGCCTACCCCCCAAAACAAAATAAAAGTTAGAAACATATTTCATCACAAAACCTCCAAAGATAATATCTATAATTCGTATATATCCCTAATTTTTTCTTAAATTTAGAGATGGTGAAAATATGTTATCCCATTTGTTGTTACTGTTATTGATAGTCCCCAGCGTAGTTTTCTCTCGTAAAATTTATAATCCCATTAGGAACATACCTTCTAATATTTAAAAAAAAAATCAAAACAAATGAGAACATCATGTATCTAAACTAGGGTGGATGTGGGTCGTATTGTATACCTGATTTTTTGGGTATCCAGATTTCGTCTCGTTTTGAAGAGTTTTAAAAAAATATTATCTCGTTTTTGTTTTTGTGAAACCCGGATACCTGCGGTTTAGATTTCTGTCGCTGAATACGATTACCCAAGGATACTTGAACTCGTCCAAATCTTTAAAAAATGATACTTTTGTTGGCTTCATGGGTATTTTAGTAATTTAATTTGAAAATATATTTAGTAAGTATTGTAATTATATTAAAATATTAAAGATACAATCGTCATTTTATGGACACCCGTCGCCGTTCAAACAAAAACCTAACTCAAATCCGCAATCCAGATTTTTGGTCTTATTGAACTCGTTTTTGTCTTCGTTATATACCGTGAGACTGGGTATCCAAAAATCCGCAGTTTTCAAGTACTCATGCCCACCCATAATTCTAAACTATAGAATTACGTAAACCTTAATAATCTCAATAGATATCCATTAATCTTCGAACAACATAGAAATACTCGAGTAAATACCGAATAAATACAAGAATATGCGAACTCGTCGAACCAAATTCGCCAAAGTTATCGTCCGAAACCATGAACCCTAAACACACAAACTACAATAATCGATGTAAATCTGTCTATCTATTGAGGGGCGTTACGCTTACCTGAGAACGAAGTTAACGTCGTTTCGCAGAAGCTTAGCTGCCATGATTAGGGTTTTCTTATTTTTTTCAAAGAAGAATACGTTGTGGGGTTTTTAGGGTTTATGATCTCGAGAGGCCTCTGTATTTTTGCTCGCCAAAGCTTAGGGTATGTTTTATAGCCTCGATCGTAATGAAGCAGAATGCTACTCCCTCCGTTTCAGATTAATTGTAGTTTTAGGATTTTTCACATTTTTTAAGAAAATAGAGAAAAAGACACATATAACCTTATTTAATGATAAAAATAATGTTATCACTAATAATTTATTGAAATTTGGGAGGGATAAAATTGGAAACTATTGTAAAAAACTATCTTGGAAATGTAGAATGACAAATATTTTGAAACATGGAAAATAAACTAAAACTACAAATATTTTGAAACGGAGGGAGTATTATGATAAGGAGTAACCGAAACCTATGGAAAGTTCGCATGATTTTAGAGTTTCCATTTATTATATTTCCTATTTGATTTTATTCCTTAATTATATTAGGAGTTATATTCCTTATATAATTAAGAATTCTGCACAAAAAAGTAAAGAACGATTTAAACTATATATTTGATTTGAACAACAATTGTTATACATATTTGTAAGCAATCCTTATCTACATTTGAGTTTATCCATATTAAATTATTTTTTCCTTTATATTATAATAAGATAATATCAAGGGAAAAAATCAACTGTAAGTTGATCACATTAATAATCTCAACCGAATCCGATATATAAAAAAAATCAAATAATTTTATTTATTCTAAAACCTAAAAGTTCAAACTCTCAAAACTGAAAATAATCTAAAAGTTGAATAAAATAAAATAAAATTTAAAATGAATATTTTTATCGATAAAAATTGAATTTGGATCGAACTTAATCCAAACATTTTTAAAAAAAATCATTCATGCGTATAATTTTTTTGAAACCGAAGAACCGGAATCCAAAAATAACCGAAGCCCACAAAATTTGCATGGGATATAAAGATGAAGTGATTTTAGGTTTTCTTCCTTCATCTCTATCTCCTTTCTGCAACTGGTTTTAGGGTTTTTTTTTTTGGGGGATCTCCGGCAGTTGCTTGAGCAACAAGGTAGGGTTTTTAAGTAGTGGTCCTCTGTCGCATGGGGACTGAAGCAAGAGAGCGTCGACGCTTCTCACAAAGTTTATATCAATGATCTTTCACAATGTTTAAGAAGATTTTAAAAATTCATATATACCTTCATTGAATCATACCCATATTAATATTCTATTCAAATTTGATAATTTTAATTAAAGATAAAATTAGAATTTTTTATTAAAAAAACACCATGATAAAAACTTTTATAAAAAAACGTAAAAGCCCTAGCATTAAAAGTTCTCAAGAGATGAAAAAACAAAAAACGAGAGTCCGACCGCTATTCCATCTCAAAGGCAATTTAAAGACATATGTCTATCCCTGATATAACAGATTCCATCCAAAAACGGCTGAAATTTAATCCCAACTGGCAGCGGGAGCAGCAGCGGGCGGCGGGGCAACAGCATCCCATCCATCTGAGGCGACCGGAACTGGAAAAACACCGACACGATAACATCAGATTAGCCAAGCCAAAGGACAACACTGAACCAGTTAACTGTAGAAACTTACCCCCAGCTTCACTCCAGGAAGCAACAGCTGGAACGGCTGGGATCGGTTGCTGGGCTTCGGCCGGCCATGCGGCATCGGGGATCTGAGCAGTGGTCCACTGGTCTCCGATGGCACCGACTCCATAATCAGGGGCAGGCAGTCCAAAGTCGGCCTGGGGAGCAGCCTCATCCTCCTCCTGTTGCTTGGCCTCCTCGGGTTCCCTGTAGAAGAACAGGTCCACCTGCCGAGAAAAGAACATATGATCGGATATCCAGACAAAGATTATCAATCAAATTCGTACAGAATGGACACTGAAAGTTGCAAAGATCCGATCAACATTCTCAACACAGATTTCCATGCGGGTTCCCTACTATCATGCAACAGAGAATAGCAAGATCAAACAATTCATGTTTGGACAAACTAAGGCTTGTAAAACAGAACTCGGGATATGGAACTATGCTTTACCATGACATCCCATTTCTGGGCAGGGCGAATAGTTCCTCGCATCTGAAGGACCATGCGGGCCAAAAGCCAGAACAAGCAACCAATGCTGTGCTTTCCCTTGTTGTTGGCAGGGATACCGATGTCAACATATCTCATTGGAGAATCGGTATCACAGAAGGCAATGGTGGGAATGTTTCCAAGCGCAGCTTCCTTGATTGGCTGCAAGAGGCAATAGAACATTAGCAAACATTGCCAAAAAAACACAATAAAGCCCATCAGTGAATATTGACTAAAGAAAGATGTGACAAACATGAAAGGAAGAATCTACCTGGTGGTCAGTTCTTGGGTCGGTAAGAATCAACAGCCTGGGTTCACTGAAGGAAGTCTGCATTTGGTTGGTGAAAGTACCAGGAGTGTGCCTTCCAGCTATGGCATTAGCGCCAGTGAACTGGGCAAACTTTAAGACAGCTCTCTGTCCGTAGGGCCTTGCAGACTGGACAATGATGTCTTGTGGGTTCTCAATGCCAACGATAACCCTGGCAGCAAGCTGGAGTTTTTCCCATGTCTTTCCGAGGTTGATGATGTAGATTCCTGAAATGCAAGAGAATTTGATGAGCAATAGCACATAGGAAGGGTTTAACAATACTGAAATATATCAAGAATGAATGATCAACTAAAGCCGAAGGCTTGGAATGAATGATCAACTAAAGCCGAAGGCTCCGAATGAATTGCACAAAAGGTGATGAATTTAGATTTAAAAAGAGAATCAGATGATGGAATCCGAGTTCAGATCTTTGAGAAAACAATGCCTCGGCTACAAAGTTTTCAGACCGCTATCTAACCCCAGTCAACGAACCCTTTCTTGTGAACTCCCGATCAGATACGATTCAGAACGTATGCAACAACAAAAAAACAGAGCACAAATCTCTAATTGCATACGACAGACACGACCAAATTCGTTGATAGCATGAACACGACTGGGTAGGGGTTTCTGAATCAGATGAACAGAGACTACGAGACCATTTGTACTAAAAGGCCAGATTATGATCCCAATCACAATAGTTTACAGAGAGCCTATGAAGAAATGAAAGCTTCGTTCCGACAGAAATCCACCAGACTAAGGCACGATCTCACTTCCAGGCACAATCTTATACATCCATCAATGTCCATATGCGTACACAAGGGCACAAAACGAAAAGAATAAACAGAGGATACCGTCGTTGCGTCTCTTGAAGACGTAACGCTCCATCTGGTAGTCACAATTCTTAGTTCCGAGATGAACCTCAGCAGACAACATCATCTGGATGTCAGCCTCCTTCTGGGACAACTGTTTAGTCGCCGGAGCTCCATTCGCCGCCATTGTTACTCTCTTCTTTCCCCTCCTTTGCCAGAAACCCTAAGAGAGACGCAGAGAAGCTTCCGCTACAGAAATCGCTGGTGGGGCGTTAGGGTTGATAAGAGGTGAGGAACGACGCCGCCAAGAAGCGATATAAAGGGGGGGGCTCACGATGGGAAAAACCCTAGCGTCTTAATGCCCTTTTTACCCTTCTCTCAGTTCATTATTTCCGATATAACCCTTACTTTGTAAAACGCCGCGTTTTGCTCCCTTCTCGTCTCGTCTTCCCTCTCCTTCGATTTAACCTCTCTGTTTCAACTTACTGGATTCGTATTTCTCGAAGATGTCGAATTCAAAGTCTTCGAAGAAGCCTCCCTTCTTCGAGCTTCAACGATTCTGGTTTTCAGAAAACCGGAAAAATCCAATCCCAGAGCCAGCAAAATCTTAAAAACCGGTGATTCGTATCAGAAACAACAGAATGGGCATAAACAAGGCGATACCCAGAGGCCAAAATCGAGGATTCCAAAACGGAAGCGGCAAGAACCTGCGATCTGAGGATGAAATCGGAGATGCCCAGTTGAAGAAAATGGATAATCCGAAGCCAAAGCCTGAAATTTTGTCGGTTGACGGTGAGAATGTTGGGTTTTAGGGCAAACGCTTGGAGAAGTACGAGAGGTTCCTTCTGATCGAAACCTGGTGGGTATGTTTCTGATCGAAGAAAAATCCGACCTTTTTGTATTTTAGTGATCTGTAATTGAATCATCTTCTCTATAAGTCTGTTTTTTTATGCACGAATTGAATCTGTGATTGGTCTTTCTTCTATTCCAAAGGAGGAAGGTAAACAATTGAAATCTTCCGAAAATCGATGATAGAACTTTGTCAGTCTGGATATGTTTTCGAGTGGAATACGCAGGATCATTACGATTCTAATTTCTTAATGGAAAATATAGGTATTTTGTAAATTTTCAAGAAATCAGTAGCAATTTTTCAACTTTTTAAAGAATTATAAATGGTGATTTTATAGCTTTTTTCTAAATATGAGATGTATTTTTATAACTTTTTTTTATGGGATATGTATACTAAATTCGTACCGGAATGTCGTTTACTGCATGGTTTTGATATTCCTTCAAGCGATTTCAGCAACGTGGATGAAGAAATGGGCGAAGTCTTAATGCAGGGCCGTAAAGAAGGCCCAATGTAAAAATGGACCTCTTGAAACGTTTTAGGGTTCCAAGACTTTTTTTTTTTGTTCCGACACCCATATGTATACATACATTTTTTATTCTATTGACATATTGGTTATTATACACTATATATAGACTTAAATAAATACTTTATTTTGTATTAAGCAGCCCTAGTTGATGGACAAGACTCGCTTTTTGACAAGTTGGTGTTTGGAATAGAAAAAAGTAATATCACTTACCAAGTTGATAAACTAGCTACATACAAAAAAAATGTATGTATGTATGTATGTATGTATGTATGTATGTATGTATGTATGTATGTATGTATGTATGTATGTATGTATGTATGTATGTATGTATTGTCTTCATTGATTTATGGGAGGTGTTTTTGGATGTAGAACAAAGATTTCGGTCAGTTGTTACATGTGAAATTAATTGATGGGATAAACCTAAGGGACAAAAACCATAAGATTGCTATGGAAGTGGTAACATTGACAAAAAAAAAAAAAAATAACTGTTCCGTACAACCTTACACCTTGATGGTTACTCTTTGTGTTGCAATTGAAACCGAATAATAAAAAAAATAACCCTAGATATACTAACTAATTTGTCAAATTTCATTTGATATTATTCCCTCAAACACCATACTCTAATAACTTTTCATTTTATTGATTACATATTAAAATATTTAAGTATAATATTAGTGTTAAAGATTCTTATTAGATGCCTGTACTACTTGGAGATTTGTTTAAAATATACAAAGATAAAATTTAATCATTTAAAACCTTCAATTATGTAGTATAAATAAAATTATAATTAATAACATATGAATTTAACATTACGTCAATATCTAAAATCATTCGCCGACATGTTAATATTAAATTCATAAAGAACTTTAGAATGTTCATAAGGTACTTGCGTATGCATACACGCATATACACACATTCATACGATTTTTAATATACCAAAAAATAAAAACGGGTTAAAAAAATCAACAAATAGCTCAAGTGGTCAGTATCTCGAGTTTTCTTTCTGCCTCTTACGAGTGCGTGTGTGTATATATATACACACACGTGTATACTATATGCATATATGTATTCTCTGATAGTTCCCTATTTAGTTCATGCAAGTCAAAAGGATTTCTCTGCGTTCTCTGTTGTTCATTTTCTCAGACAGAACTCTGGTTTCTCTTATACTCTGTTTCTGGTGACCTAGAAGAAGAAGAAGAAGCCGATGGAGAAGGGGAAAGGGGACAACGAAGGAGACTTGTACGGAATTCTGGGTTTGGACAAGGAATGTACACAGGCAGAGCTCAGACACGCTTACAAGAACCTTGCTCTGCTTTGGTTTTTTTTGTTTTTCGTTTTTGCCTCTTAACTTTCATTCCGTTCAATCCAGTACCTGAAAGCGATCGAGTATCCAGAATCTACGACTCTGGATTTCAAGATTTTCCTGAATTCCAAAAGATTCTGCTTTGGTTTGGACAGAAATGGCATCCAGACCGGTTTTCAGAACCGGGCGACAGAGAAGAAGCCAAGAAGGAATTTCAGTCGGTTCAGCGTTCATATTCTGGTAATTTCACCCGGTTTAAGTTTAACCGGATTCTCCGGTTAACTTTTGGATAACCCATCTTATTATTATCATTTTTTTATAACTTTGGATATGTATGAAAATACAGTCCTGTCTGACACAAACAAGAGGCTGTTGTATGACGTTGGAGCATATGACAGTGATGATGATGACGACGAACTCGTAGGTTCTCGTAGTAAATTTCATTTCTTTTCATACTTTATGTCTTATCCATATAAATATATAATATGTTTTATTATTTTTATGAATTTCTAATTCCATTTTGGCTATTATTCATGCGAAGGGCATGGGTGACTTCTTGAATGAGATGCTGACCATGATGGATCAACATAAATCTACGGTAAGTGTCATCATCGTCATCACCATCACCATCACCATCACCATCACCATCACCATCATCATGATCGATGTTTATTTGTAGATAGGGTGAAGAGACTCTAGAAGAGTTGCAAGAGCTATTAGAGGAACTGTTCGAGGATGAGGTACGGACATAGATTATATCTGAAATTAAATAAATCAAAATTCAAAATATACTTTGGTTTTAAATTAAATTTCACGAGTAACATTATGGTGGATATATATTACGACTTCATATTCATTCAAAAGATTTTATATTTCGCGTCCAATGCAGATGGACCCGTCCACGAGGGCACAAAAAGGCAAATACAGCTACTAGATGCAGCAGCATTAGTACGTAGAAGACCATACGGGCCATAAATTAATATAATTTTATGTTATGGTCGTACAATGAAATCGGCATGTAATAGCCTTATTGTTTATTTTTATTACAATTTCATTTTCTTAAATCGATTTATAATACTACAAGTTTATTTATAAGTAACACTATCGGCTGCTTATTTTATTTATTTGTTTAATTATAAAAAGTTCCAAGGCATTCATTATAACTTTTGGCGTCATGAATTCCACCGCATGTAAATTTATTATATATTATCGCAATTTTTCTTTATTGGGCACAAATACTTTATGAATCCAATTGCGGGTAAGATATTTAATTGATCCACGTGGACCTTTTGACAAAGTCAACAAGTTGCAACTAGACAGCTCATCTGTCTGGTCGTGATCAGTACAACTTGCCCAAAATTAGACATTCGATTTTCTTTTTCTAACATTATTTACCTTTACGAAGTGAAACGAATATCTGTATTTAATTTTTGGATAATAATTTTGAATAATTGCTGATGAAATAATAATTATTCCCATAAAAGATTTTTTTTAATGATATGGTCTTAATATAGACACGTGGGCATCCATTATTGTGTGGTTTTTTTTTTGGTGTAACATGGAACTTGGGCTAAATCTGTGGTTTAGTTAAATCCAATTAATGTTGGGCCCTTTAAGCCTAAGCCCAACATTATTTTTTCAAATACCTCAATATATAGTATATTACATCGTAGGGTGGGTATATTTTTTAAAATAAAACCGTATCAAATATAAAAAATTATTCGGCTATAATTTTTTGAAATAAAAAATCTAAAACTCCCAAAAAAAGAAAATATCATTGTGATATTTCTTTTTGTCTCCAAATAGGATTGCCAATTAAACCAATACACATATAGATGAATATAATTATTTGTTTTGGTTAATCGGATATTCTGAATCGATATTCAAACTTCTCAAGACATCATGTGATTTAAAATATATGTTGTTTTCCTAAATTTGATATTTCAGTTCGGAACGGAACGGAACAGACGTTTTGTCTCCTGTTTTGTCGCTCCTCTAGAGCTGCGGCTATAGAGGAAGAGGGAACTGTCCAAGTTTGGCTTGATGATGTAATTATTATCATAATACAAACACCAAAATAAGATCTTTTAAAGCCTAAAGCAAACTAAAGTGCCCCCTCCTCTATAGCCGCAGCTCTAGATCTTTCAAACACCACCTCTCTTCTCGTCCTTGATCCTCCTTCTCAAAGGATCTATCTTTACGTCCATTTGCGCGTGCTGATGAATGGCCTCGATCTAACGACGGACTCGCTATCACCTGATATGGAGCTCTGGCCACGACCCTATACAACGCGACTTGCAGTTCATATATACGGGCCAAAGTATAAATATACTGGTATGTAAAAATCTAGAATTATATACGAGCTCTGCTCTCCATGATTTTCAAGTGTGTACCTGTCTTTACGTTTAGCGAAGAACCGATGAAGCGAGGCTCTCCACGCTATTCTTTCCACCGGCTGTTGATTGTTGCCGTTCCCCGAACTGGTTGGCTCGTTCAGATCTGGAATAACCAGTTCGCTGTCGCTGTTGCTGTTGTCGCCTTTGAGGTTGTTCTTAGTGTTATCCTCGGCCACTGGCTCAGGACCGACCGCAACAACGGCCGGAAACTTCACGGGATTCGCTTGTTTGGCGATCTCCATTATCTCCTTGGCTTTGTCGGTGGGGAGCTTGTTGAAAACTACGACTTTCCCGCCGAAGAATATGGTCAACTGGGAATTTGCCGGTTCCGGTTCACTGAAACCAATACCAAATTGATCCAAATCCGGTTTAGGATGATTAACCGGCAATCCATCATTTCTCCAATTACAGACACAACAAGCCACCACTTGTATATACGAATGAATCTGTGTATATTTATGTCATATTATATATAAGTTTGTATATATTTATGTTTATGTTGTCCGTGTATATATATATATATGACTATATGCATATACGTACACAAGCAGAATGCATAATTCCACCTTTTTCTCGTACTGCTACAAGCTTCTCAAAAGATCATAAGTTCCCTTTCTTTAAACGAAAAAAAAAACTAAACTGTATAAAAACCGTTGGCATCATTATACGGTCTATACATATATATATGTGTGTGTGTGTGTGTCAGTGTGGATATATGAAATCTATTAACGGCACCTGACGTTGGCGTCTTTGGCTTCGCCTCCGGACGAATCAGAGGGAACGGCGCCACAAAGCTTCTGAATGAAGCCGGTGGGTTTAATCTCCGGAGCTTCCGACTTCGGCGTCTCATTTTGTTGACCTGAAATTTCATTGAACAATCAATAAAATAGCTTAGCTTACCAAAAAGAAAAACAGAGAATGAAGTAAAAAAGAAGGTCGGAGGAGGCGGCGGCGGCGGAGGAGAGAGAAAAATACCGGCGGGATCGAGTTTTCCGGTGAACCCGATATCAGAATCGGGCTTCCGGGTCAACCCGAGATCTATGCCCCCGAAATTTCCATTCTTTTTCAAATACTGACTCAGCAAATTACATCTCCGGGCGAAATTCGACTTCACCGGAGGTTGTCGCGTCGCATTTTCCGACATGCTCCGGCGACGAACAAACAAGAAAGCTGAGATCTTTGTTACTGAGAAAATCGGAGATCTCTCTCTCTCTCTCTCTCACATGTGGGTATGAATATGGTCCTCTTGGCCAAATTGGTGTCTATGGCTTTATCCTCTCACCCGATTTTTAAAAATGGGCATACTGGATTAATTTTATTTTCATTAAATATCATATTTTGTGGTGAAAATGAAATGACACAAGGTTATTAATTAACGGAAAATCTTCATATAAATTCTTAAATTTTTAAAAAAATTTAGATTTTTTAAAATTTCAGATAACTATATACAAATTTTATAGTTTAGTTATTTATTTAAGATTTTTATAAAAGATCATATTTATATATGATTTTTCTTTGATTAATCAACAAGAATTTGGGTATGTATTGAACAAAATCAAATTTTATTTCAAAATGATGGTGTGATCTACATATGACTGAATACACTACTACCATGAGGGGGATCTACATAATTACATTCAATATAAATTTTTATATTCAGAAAATCATGTAGTTTTGCTATATTTTCAATTAAAAATTATGTACAATTAAGTTTGCATCACTTCAGAGGTTTTAAAATTATTACATGGAAACAGTTAGTGACGAGTCGCCATATTTTCTCTATATAATGAAAATGACATCTAACCCAATTAGCATACCACATTTCAACTAATTGTTGAATAGGTGTATACATTTATATTTATATTTAATCAAATAATATATGAACTGAATATAATCTAGAAACTCGTTAAATATATATCTTAAAAACTAAAGTAAATTAATTGAAATCAAATAGAAAAATAATTGAAAAGCTAATTGAAAACATTAAACTAATTGGACATAATAACAATAAACAAAATAAAATTTAATACAACCCTAAACGTTTACCCATTTTTTTGTTGGTTTGTGCATTTTTATCCTTTTTTTAATAAAACCAAACCAATTTCTTGTTATAATTTCCCGCACGTTTTCCTTGCGCACACGGCACACCGCAATCGGGAAAAAAAGGAAAAGTTAGGAGTTGACGGCGACATTATCTAACGGCGTCACAGCTTCATGGTAGGAGTTGACGGTGACATTATCTAACGGCGTTACAGCTTCATGTTAGGAGTTGACGGCGACAACAAAACCTTTGCCCCCAAGATTCAAGCTATCTACAATTTTGCCCATCGCGTTAGCTCTCTACTGGACGAATAATCGTGATTATGAGTGACATTCGATGGCATTTCAGTCATGAAAATTTCGACGGAGGCCAACGAACTCCACTATCGTCAGTCGCTCTGTGATCCACGATGTGGGACCCGCCGTTCGGACGGTGACGTGAAGTTTACGCGTTGATATTTTTCTTCCGCGAAGACCCTCTACAAGAATTAAAGCACGTGACTAAATTAGAGCTGCTGATAAGTTGTTAAGTCTACCGCAGATATTTCTACACGTGTCTCAATCCAGCGACTTGAACGTGTGCTGCTGCTACCAATTTTAATATAACATAAATCGGAATTATACACCATATATATATTTTTTTACGAGGAATAGGATCCGTTGATATTTATCATAATTTTACCCAACCAAAATTTTAGGTGCATTTTTGTACCAAAACAAATACGCATACTAGGCTGAATAATATTTTTTATTCAATATCAAAATCACATATAAATAGACGAGAATCTTATATTGAATAAGTAAAATAAATATAATAATTAATATTTTTAAATATATATTTTTCGGATTTGATAAAATTTCCAAATATATTTGGTAATATTTTTGAAGATCTGGTATATATCAATACTATGTATATAGTGTACTTTATTAAAAAAAATTAATGAATTCGGTTCATTAAGATTTGTTTTTGGCACGTTCAATAAAGAATTTACATGTTTTCCCCTCTTTTGTAATAATCGAAAAAAGCAATACAACCTCGTAGAATTAATGAATTCGGTTCAATTAAATTCTAATTTACAAACATTGGATAGATCTTTTGGTTAGACTAATTGTTCTAACCACCGAAACATTGGGTTTTCAGAGAACTGTTTCCTATGGCTCTTGAATAAAACGTGTTACATAATACATGCAGACGAAAGTGGGTGACAATGAAAATTCAAATTAATGGGCCCGGACAATAACCAGAAAATAAATAAAATAAGATAAAATTATAGCACTTTGGCATTCCACATGCTGCATTATGTTTAAAACCACTTCAATATGTTGTCGGAAATACCCTCAATTTATTAGTAGCGGGCCTCTGTCATCATCTACATTATTCAAAACAATTTATCGTGAGAACGAAAATACAATAACTATTTACCAGAAATAAAATAAAATAAAAAAACAAGAAATAAAAAGAGTATCTGCCATACGAAGATAAGATTCTGACCACAGATTCCTTGTCAAGTGTTGCGTAATGGAGAGTTTCGCCAAACCAAGCTATTTTCCACTATATATATAACCCACTAATTTTATTTTATTTTCCTTTAAAGCTGGTCATATTCTTGTTATTCCGGAGATTTAGAAGAGCATGAAAATATTTTTAAAAAAATAAATAATATAAGGGTTTTGGAAAAACAAATATTAAAAAAAACGAAAAGAAGAGATATTATTAATTTCTAGAGTCTGTTTCTTACACAGCACATAAAAATGACAGAGCTAAAAGCATAAATAATGTAAGAAAGAAGTCTTACTGAGCTCGCTCAGGTTATCCACCTGAAAAATACATGCATGTACATACAGACATGCACATATATATACACATGCATGTACGTATGCTTATAAATGTCTCGGTGTGGTGATGTTTCAAGAACATGTCTGGTTTCGGTGGAAGCAATGCCCACATTAACCAAAACACGCAAAAAAGAAGAGCAAAAGCAGATTCTGCAGATGCCCAAAATTGTTCCTTTCTTTTGATTTCCCTCCAAAGCCGTACACACATATATATATATGTGTGTGTGTGTGTATATCTGCATAAAAAGAGAAAACAATGATCTTGCATAAGTACATTAGTTCAGCAAGAGTAACTGAAAGTGGAAGACTTTATTATAGAATGAGATTCTTGTTTTGGGGTTCAAGTTTATTTACCTGTACTTGTGCATTAGCGTTTGCAAGAGCTGAGGAACAAAACGTGTTCAGATTTCAAGAACAATGACTGCAATCAGAAGAAGATCTGAATCAGTTTTAAGTGTTGCTGTGAGTGTTTTTGGTTTTCGAAATTAGGATCTGATATCAACTCACAATCGGAATCCGTCTTGACCCATTTACACCCGTCGTTACTTTTCTCGTTTGCCTCTTCTTCGATATTCTTCGAAACTCGTTGCTTGTCTTGCAAGTAATTCTTCACCGATGTTGCCCTCGAGGAGGCTTGAGGGTTTATCTTTTTGTGTAGCATCATCCTCAAGAACTGTATAGTTTACGGGATTTCGACACAAAGCGATATCAATTAATCTGTGTTTCGAAACTGAGTTTATTCGATGTTTGTTTTCTCGGTATGTACCTTCTCCATTCTTGATTCTTGAAGGGTATCTCTCAAACTCGGAGAGGGAGCACGCGACGAGAATCCTTCTCTGCAGATGAAAATCTTCTTGAGGAGATATGAGACGCAGGTTTTACCGATATCCGTCTTCTTCTTCTTGTTCTTGTTCTCTGTCGAGATCTCTTTGCATCTGCCGAGAATAATGCTGATAGTCCGCTCGATGTCTTCCTCCTTGTCATCGGGATCAATGCTGCAGAGGGTGTTGCTGATTCTCCTGTCTACCTCCAAGCTCGAAGGGCAGTTCAAGAATCTATCCAGTGGGAGATTGTTCGTGAGCTCCCTGTGCACATCCGACTTTCTCTTCTTAGTCCGTGACAAGAGCTTCGTCAACTCCTTCTGTAGTCTGCCCACCTCCTCGGAAGTGAAGTCTTCCAGATCGTCCGAGGAAGAAGGATCTTGATCTTGTTCTTGGTTCCGGTCTTCGTTTTCGCCGTGTTTTGCATTCGAAGCCTCTTCCTGGATCCATTGAACCTTCCGATTCTTGTCCCGTCTCGCACAGTTGTTTGTACCGAATGTCCCGATAGCTAATAACCCGTGAGGCCAGTCGCTGAATTCTTCCCGTGGCTCTTGCTTCAGATGATCTTCAGATGCAACAAAATATATCATTTCCTTTCTTGAAGTTTGCAAGCAAGAAATCATATATTAAAGAAACCGATGTCCGAATAATAATATTTGTTTATGACCCGAAAACATGGACCCGAGAACATGTCCAAGAAACATCAAGACACAAGAGACAAAGACTCACGAGAAGCCGAGGACGTGCTTGGTCTGCTATTATTATTCAGCTGCTTCCCACTTAGCTTCGTCTGCATCCACCCAAAGAACTGCACCAAGAACATGACCAAAACCTTATAAGCATATATATGCATATGTATGTATAATGTCTGTATGCATGCATGCAACTCATTTCAGACATTTTCAGAGAGATCCATAACCATAACACAAACAGAACACGAACCTTCATTGTTTTAGAAACAGACAAGAGGAAGAAGAAGAAGGGAAAAGGAGATGTGTTGTATGAAATCTGAGTTCTTGGCGACAATGACAGGTTAAATACAAGGATAGGGTAATAAGATCTTTAAGGATCAAAGTTTTTGAGTTTTAAAAAAAAAATTAAGGATTCGGGGATTGTGTTTCGGTTTGATGAATTTGATGGTTCAAGTTCCCAAATGATCTGCTTAATTTCCTCTTCGTCGTCTTCTGAATTCACCTCTTCAAAGGAAAAAAAAAACTTTTTTTTTTCACACAAGTTTGGTAATCTTCGGTTTTATATCAATCTTTTTATACAACTAATACATCTCACATCCCGATACATACGTCCAAAGAACATTCTTCTTCTTCTTCTTCTTCTTCTTCTTCTTCGTCCTCTCTCTCTCCCTCTCTCTCTCTCTCTCTCTCCTGTAAAATACAAGAATGGTGCATTGGGGAGAACGTTACGGCTTTGATGGCGGATGATACACCCCGTGAGCGACTTCGTGGCATTGCTTGCTTCCATTTGATATCACAACTTCGAAGTTGTGATTAATAATAATATGAAAAAGATGAGATCGATGAATCCCTAGAAACCATAATATCATCATTGAATGGTTACTACGTTGACACGAAGTGCATGCATGGGTTTGCAGATTTTGTAGCTATGAACACTTTTTGATTTCATGGATTTGGGTGTCAATCTAATTATTATTTTTTTGTTTATAATATTCAAAAAAAGGCGATCGCGAAATCCCCAAAGCTTTTCATGTTGCCAAATGAACTAACATCATTGGAGGAACCGAATCTTGGTGTTCATGAAACTTTGTCTTCACTTCAAAGTTGGACTTCTTCCTAATCTCATCGGATAATTTGTAACCGAATTAATTAATTAATTAACAGTATATATCTTTAGTAAATCGCGACCAATTAGATTCAACACGAACCCATTAATTTTGAAAGGAAAAAAAAAATAACGTTGATAATCAAATGGGTGGTTTTGAATATCTTGAAAATTTATAACAGTAGACAAATTATCACACAAAATCACAAAATATTATTTTCTTGGTGCATAACAAATCATGATACACCTATGTATCAATTTGAACATTAATATATTGGAACATTTTCTTGAATGAATCAAACACTTTGATTGATCATACATTACAAATGGTATTTTATAATTGCGTTCAATTCTGTAATCTGATAAAATATACGATATATTTGTAGATTCAACTATACATTCCATCGTTTATCATTTAATTTAATTTTTTAAAATATATATTCCACATATTTAAGATTCAGAGGCATTGCATAAAAGTTCTCAAACTCTTCTCTCAATCTTCCCGCCCTATTCCTTCAGAACAGTTCTAAATCGGTTTAATTAAACAAGGGAACATCCAGACAAAAGGTGATTTAATTAGGGACCATTTAAAAACAGAGTTTATTTGATAAATATGTGGTTAATATCGTTATTGCGTTGCCCTCAACAGTCAACACAATTGTGAATAATTTAATATAAAAAAATAGTTTTTTTAGAAACAAATGAAACGATCAACTGTTAATAAAAAAGTCTTAAACTTTATATATATATATATGTATGTATACATGCTCAATATTGAACTTATTTATTGGTATAAACATTTTATTTTGAAATAGTTCAATAGAAGTTACGTGATTTTTCATGAAAGTTGGAATAAAACCATCTATAGAAATTACGTGGCCTTTCGAATATATACATTCTGGTTTTTAATAATTATTTTCATGAAAATTAATAATTAATAAAAAAAAAATATGCAACAAGAGAGACGAGGAAACTGGTTCTCGAGATCGCAGAAAATGCCACGTGATTTCCCGAGTTCACAAGGCCTCTTTGTGTTTAGTAACATTTCCGTAAATACCAAAGCTTTCCATTTATGGAATGTTCTCTCTCTTTCTCCAATGCCCTAATTTTTTCCTTTTATTATTTAAACAACAGAACCGATGGCGATGACCCTCTTTACTATTGAATGCAAATTGCAATATGACATAAAAAAAAAAATTCCAATCAAATTTAAATTCCATCTTATTTCTCTTAGTATCCGAAAAAATGTAAAAGATTTTTAATGTTTTCCAATTTTCAGTTATTTTTACATTCGTTTTCAAATTCAGTTCATTTTAACTTTAGGAATTAAAATGTATATTCCAATACAATTATATTTTATTATATCCTGTCAATTTGATATTGATACTCATACGAGCTCATGGCATGTGTCATGCCTATAGATATCTATTAAGCTTAAGAATCCTAAGGTAAGAAACATGACTTACCAACTTACAATAATGGAGGTTAATAGAGATCATGGATTCAACTCCTCAGATCATGGAATTTGTTAGTTTCGACTGATTTACTTATTCAACATGATCTGTAGGCTATTATGTGAAATCGGTGGATTTATTCCGCACCCGAAAGGTCGTGGTGGTTCCCTCCGTTACCAAAAAAAACTTACAATAAGGATACAACACAAATTTGGTGATAATACAATCAACAATAATGCGGAGACTCACTCAAATCATTTCATTGCAATTTAACAACTTGTAAAGCTTCACAAAATGCCAAAACTAACCATAAGATTAAGATTTGGATATCAGCTGGAGAAAGCGGCAGAGTTACCAAGACACTCTACACAGTAGGAAAGCAAGCAGAGGAGGTTTGATTGTAACGGTTTCATCGCGATCTCGAGAAAACATATAGCACGAGCTCTATATCGACATTAGATGTTCGGAAGAATCGTATCAGTTTTCTTACCGAACTATAGTTCGTCGTGTCGCACTGTGGTGTCCCCTGCAATGCTAGTGATTGTCAGAATAAAAAGGCGAATAGAGTGAAGTCTTCGAAGAACATAAAGGGAGGAAGGAAGGGGAAAGAAGCAAACCCGACTCTGCATCCATGAAGAAAAACATGATCTCCCTTTCGGCCGAATGGACTGAATCTGAGCCGTGCACGCAATTCCTCTGTGAATCAATGCCGCACAATGCTCTGATGCTGAAAAACACGATCGAGAACAATCATGAACAACTTCGTATACCGATGTATGATATTATCTGTCCGGATATAATGACAAGATCTCTAAAAACGATTTGGAGAAATCACCTGTGAGGATGAGAAATCTTAGCCTTTCTTGCGTCTGTTGGCCCGATTAAAGCACGCCAATCGGCAACAGCATTTTGCTTCTCCAAGACCATGACCAACACTGGACCACTGGTCAAAACATTCAGTCCGAAAACACGGGCGAAGAAGAAGAAGAAGAAGAAGCAAACAGTGAGAATCCGCAGAAGAGAATGAAAAAGCTGCCAACAGAAAAAGAAAAGCCTTTTCCCCGATAAAGATTACGTGCTTGCGTTATCACGCGGCCACCAGATAGATTATGGTCATGGGTAAGTAAAAATCATCAACCTTGTCATGTATTTGATGAGATCAGGGAAGAAGCTCTTGGACAAGTGCTCAACATAAAATGCAGACGCTGCCTCCATGTCGAGTTGAGTAAGCATCTCCTTGTCGATATCAAAACCGGCTTTGAGAACGATCTTTCTTATTTCGCCCGTGTAGTTACTCGAGACTCCATCCGGCTTTATCATAGCCAAGGTTCTCTCTTTTCCACCAGCTGCATCACCCAAATGCCTGCGTTTTGCAGCACACCATTCGTAAAAACCAATCATGGCTACGATGTATTAGATCTATACATATTGAGCAGAGAACTAATATGGGATAATGGGAACGAACTCAGGAAGACAACAACATTATAACATCTTAATTCAGTATTATATCATTACAAGATGACAAATCTCATGTGATGTGATTCCACTTTCACATCGTGTTCCGAGAAGAACTTGTTCGAAACATTATCAACAGAGTTCGCAAACGAATTCCTTTGTTTCTATAGCAAATGATCATCCCTGGAAGCAACTCGAACTCTAATTCTTCAGAACATATGAAGATTTCAGTTCAGGATTACATCCTGAAGAATTTGGGGGGGAAAAAACCCTAGCTTTTCAAGCTCACCTGTTCGGCAAATAGACTGAGACAATTAGCAGGAAAAATACAAATGTCTCTGCAAATCGCAACATCCGAAGCTTCACTCGCCGTAGTTAGGCCGAAAAATTCAAGCAATTATCAGAACGAGAAAGCCAGACGAAGAGGGGGGAAACATCGCCCAGAGCAGAACAATTAGTTAAAAAAAAAAGGAGGAAATCGATGAACAGAAGCAATAAAATGAATCAGATTCAGAAACCCAGATTCCAATCACCGGATCTAAGTAGCTTATGTTCGATTGATGAGGGAAAAAATCCGAAATTGATTGAGAATCAAGGAGGAATGTTCCGTAGCTTCTCGTGTCTTTGATCCTGCAGTAGAAGGGAAAAGGCGTGATTTTTTTTTTTGGGTTTTTTTCCTGCATTTTCCCGGGAAACAAACAGAGAATTTACCTTGCCGAGGGAGAGATTCGAAGAACGAAAGGAGGATCTTGACGACGAAACTCCGAGAAAGGAGGGCGGGAAGAAAGAAGGGTGGAAGCGAAATATGAAAGAGCTCAGTAGTCAGTGGGATATGACTCGATCGCTATGGCCGCAACTCCCAAACGCGAGACGCGCATTGCGACTGTTCGAAACGCAAACACTTTGAGTTTTTATTTTCAAACGTTATTTTACCGCCGATAAATATTTATTTGTACATTTAAAAAAATATAAAGGATAAATATTGCCTCATGTATATTTTATTTTAAACAATTCCAAAATGAACAAAAAAATTTATATACTATACTCTATAAATGATTTTTAAATAATTTCACAATCAAGCAAACATAAAATCGCGGTTGCAATTAGATAATCGTGACAGCAACCGCTTTATGCCTTTGAAAACATTCGAAATTCGATTGTGCAAACGAAATTAATTATTCATTTCAGAGATTTTTATTTAATAAAAAGTGTAATAAATAATTTCAGTAACAATTATTTTGTATGAACATAAACAAGATGGAAACATTATTTTGTACAGCCGAGTTACATTTATAGTTTATTATTTGGGAATTATTCATTTTCATATTTGATTAATTTGAATTGGATATCGACGGTTTTGTTATTTAATACATAAAATTGTCACAGTTTATAGGTTGGAGTAATGTTTTCGGTTATCTCTGTTCATATTTGAATTTATAGACCCTCAATCTATATATATATAAAGTCGTCTCAATCTTTTTTCATCGTTTTTAGTTTCTGAAAATTTATCATTTTTAGTTTAAATTTGGATTTTATTATGTCTCCTCCGACCACAGTATCCGTTGTTACATATTTCCCGAAAATTCGTATTTTTGGTTTCGCAGCTGTAATTTTCGTGGACGGTGCTTCAAATCATATATATATATATATATATATATATAAGAGCAGTAGTCTTATTCAAATCTCCATTATGATTTTTCAACACTAACCTTTTCGTGGATAGGAACACATATAATTCTAATATCTCTAATTCATTGATTGCCACGTTCAATATTTATAACAATTTCGTTTTTCGTCTAACTCATTGTTGGACCATCAAAATTAATTTCAACCAATTAATTAAAAGGCACCATCTAAACCATAAATATTTACACCGTTTTACCCATTTCCATGTTTATCCCAAAGAGTGCGTGTGTGTGTAGTTGTATGTAAAATTCTATAAAAATAAATGAATTATTTGAAAAGTGCCAAAAATAAATAAAATTTTTAAAGTAGTAAATAGATACACAATATTTACGAAATTCTAAATAAATATAAAAACATTTCTAATTTGATATATGTGTTTTATTATTGTTACTCTAAAATATATATTTAGTTGGCTGTTTTAATGTGTATATATTTGAAATATTTTTTTTTGAATAATTCATATATTTGTGTGGGATTTTACAAAGATGTATCCTGCTTACAAACAAAATAATGAATGTACTAATCTCCCTAACCATACGAGAGATTCTTACAACTTTGACCATTTTTTTTTTAATTTGTGATTTTCTTTTGTGGCCGCAATTGTAATTTTCTTGGACGGTGATAATTAAGACAAGACGGTTGGTTGACTTTTCAATTCAATCACACATTGTCTCTAGACTTTTTTTTTTTTTGTTTCCAAACACTTTTGTGTGTTTTTCTTCCGTTTGCCCATCAAAATAGACCTGAAAAAGTCTCACGTTGGTCAATATTCCATACGTTTACCATTACAATCTTGATTGGTTTATTATATATATATATAGGATTATTTGCTTTAAATCATTTTGGTTATTTTCCATCCATTTATTATTATAACTTTGATTGGTTTATATATGTCGAATTAGTCTAATTTAGATTATTTTGATTATATATATATACACACACACACACACACATATTTCTCGTATGAATCAAATAAACAACAATTTTTTAGGTTAATCTGAGAACTAATAAATAAGTCCACACATGAAGATATTGCATGGCTTTTACTAAAAGTCTTTTAGGCTCTCTCGAGGCCTCCGTGGAATTTGAACACGTCGCATGTTGGGCCATGCACGAAAATCTGTACACTAATATACACACGCATATATATATATATATATATATATATATATATGTGTGTGTGTGTGTGTGTGTGTGTGAATGCGTACGTATGGTTGCAGACCCGGCATCATTCGTCTTAATGACATTGCACAACGCATATAGTGACCTTTGCATGCACTGGTTACAGTTTACCGGTCAAAGATTAACATGTTTGGGAGACCAAAATGTTAAATTTAAAATATATAAAATTAAATAAAATATGGTGTATCTAGACAGGCATATTGAAGTATTGCGTATACATACAAGGTTTATGATTGTTCTTAGAATATATATATATAGTATGTGATATTGATAGTATTGTGTACACATCTATTGGAGTTGGGTGCAAATGAGGGAAATGACACTATGAACAAGTCCAAAACGTTGGCCCTCTCTATCAACGCGACGGATATTCTTGAAAATTAAATTGGTAAGCTCAAGACGGTCTTTTCACCCGGTAAGTAGTGGGCGAGTGGTTGAAAGGGTGTTGTTCTTGGGGTCCCGGTCACCAGTTCGAATCCAGCTGCTGGGGGAGGGGGTGTTTTCTTGGTTGGGAGGGTGTTGCTCTCTGGACTCCTGTCATCGGGCCTCTAAAGGCTGCTCCCGGGCCTGAGGGGATGTAGGTTGGGCCGAAGCCCCATGTGAACCTCTCGATATATAAAAAAAAAAAAAGACGGTCTTTTCCACGGTGGAATATTTTATAATATACATCTCATTATTTTAGTTTCATTTCGGACCCATCTGTTACCTTTTTTTTATATATATATATTGGATATGTAGTCCAGACCCACTAGTCATTCCATTACAATTATTTCACTATATTATTTTTACAAAAGAACATTAGGTCATCAAAATTTCATCAATATAATAAAAATATAAAGATGTGGGGTTCTCTCATTCGATATTTTGATTTCAGTTTTTTTTTTTGGGTTTTTGATAATGGTATTAAGTAGTTTACGGTTTCCATTTTATTCTATTTTTATTTGAATCCAATTTAGATTCAAAATTTTGCAACAAAATATTAATTTTGTAAATATTCAATCTGAATCCGATTAGTTTGGATTTAAAAGAATTATATCCAATCGGTTTAAATATCAAATTTGGTTAGGATGTGATTGATGTAAGCCGTTTAATAAACATGGCCGTGCTTACATCGATGAAATATATATATATATATTATATAGTCGTGTATAGAAGTTGGTACGTGTTGTCATTAATAAAATCAAAATTAGTGGAATTTGTTCGTAGAGAAGACGATGCGATTACTCCATTGAAATTATTTTGGAGTGGAGGAGTACAAAATGACAACTGCATTCAAACATTAGGATATGTACCAAGGGAAAACAATATACATCCTCTCGAACACGACAATACGATTTTAATATACATTACAAATTTGGAAAAAAAAAATAATAAAGCTTATTAATTAATCAACAAAATGTCATACGATCAAAGAATCCCTGTATCTATTTTTAATACCATATATATACACACACACACACACACATATATAGTTGCATGTATCGGCTTTATCTGTATAGAATAACGCCCAATTTCCTTAATATTCATTAATTATTTAAATCATTTTCGTAAAAAGATATTATCGTAATTAAATACGGCGCAAAAGTTTATGCACGTGTATATATTCTCTTTGACGTAATTTCCTCGAAGCCTAATTAATTGTATGGTTATGTTGATAGAGTTTGAGACATATATAAAACCAAGACTTTGACAATAATAGGGTCTTTGGTCTTTTAGCTTATGTTTGATTTGGTTTAATACACGACTCATTGTGGTTTGATTTTTTTATTAGTATTTTTATTATTTTTAGAAAATTTATATAAAAAATTTATGCTTTTCATCTTATTAATTTAATAAATAAAATTATATCAAACTAAACCTATCTTAACTGAGTACATATTGTCATACTTTTATCTATAATAATAATAATAATAATAAGTAATTAATTATAGATTGCACATGTTTTAAGTAATATTAATTTCAGAGGGGCCCTCTTAGATGTGAATATTATAAGGCGAAAAGCGTTTCCTTGATGTTTCCTAATTGAGCATGTTGAAGATAAGTGTGTATATATATTTTATTGAATAGTATTTATAATATATACGACTTTCTTATAAACATATATATATATATATACGACTTTAATTAATGGGAATATTATATTTAGGGTTTTCAGCCAAACCGGCGGCGAGAGAGAGAGAGAGAACACTTTACCAAACCGGTGGCTTGTGAATTGGTCTCCTCGAATCCTTCAAAGAAAATCCTTATCCTTAGATTCCGTAATTCGTTAAGTAACCTTAGAAAATAAATAATGTCAAAATAATTAATTTATGTGAATCAATATTAGATTCTGCGGAGAAGGATCAGATACCTAAACCTTAAATTTAACTAAAAAAAAAATCCACGGAATCAAGATAACGAGATAAGTTCTGCGACCGTTGTCATCTTTGAATACACTTAGATAGATTTTTATTCATAATATTATATATGAATTATGAAATGGTAATTAATTTTATGCGAGTCTATATTCGTGTTTTTCTTGGATCTTTATCAATAATAGCTAGGGGTTCTTGGTGAGAGACATCGATACATATATACATTAAATTAATTGTTTTGTTATCAAAATAAATAAAATTCTAACGATCAAATGTGATGGAGATTATTATATAAACCTTATCATTTTTTTTTGTCTAAAATGAGTTAGTATGGTCCAAATTAAAAACATAATAATCGACCGGGGAGGATGGATAAATCAAATTTTATATTTTTTTTTCAAAATTCATTTGATTTGAAAAAATATATTGAAAGGAGTTTTAGATCGAATTTTTAACGAGACGATTTTAAGCTCATCCGTCCAACTAATTTATCGACCGTTCAAAATCCCCTTTTTAATTAATTAATTTACTTCGCATGTTGTGTGAACCCACTGATATATACAGAAGGTCCCGAGGGGACCAGGGTATGCTAATAATGGAAATATCAAGGGTAAAATAGTCATTACATAAATCATACGAAAATCAACACCGAGTTTCGACCTCGTTTCCTCGCATTTTCACGACGCGGCCTCTGACTCGGAAACTCGCTTTGACTCAATGCAGCCACCCTTTTTTTTGTTTGATCAATTTCTAACGACACTTGCAACATTACGCTAGACATGTTAAACATAATTAATAAATAAGTAATCACGCATTAACTATAAAGGTCCCATCCATGTATATATATATAAATGGGAAATCAAAAGATATTTACATTTGATATCATAAAATATTTTTTATGGTGTTGCTCGTTAGTGATATTTAATAAAAAAAGTGATAAAATACATTTGTCAATGAAAAACTTGATTAAACACATGACATTAGATATTAGTATTTTATTTTCCAAGTAAATTCAATATCTTTTTATTTAAAGCATAACAAAAGGACAGATTTTTATAAGTCTTGGTATGGAGGTTCCAATAAATTAAGTCCCAAGAACCTAAAAGACATTAATATCTATTAACAGAGTTACATATGTAATATCTCTAAAATTTGTAATTTATTATGTATGTTTGAGAATTCCAAATTTTATATAGGTGGATGAACTTATAAAATTTGTAATATAATAAATATATATAATGGAATTAAAACCATCTTCCGATTAGTGCAATTGATAGCATCTAGACCAATTGAATTGTCTTAGATCATATATTATTTTTATAACCCCAAATAAAAACCCATATATATATATTATACACACGAAATTAAATTATATATTATGATTGATTTGGTAAATTTTCACGTTTTCCAAATATGAAAAACACAATTTCTATCCCAATAAAAATATAAATTATTTATCTTAACATCTAATTTCATTATTAAATTTTTGTAACTTAAAATATTTAAGAAAACCATTCATCTAATGTGTAATCTTTTTAGCCTTTTATATTTAGTTCAATAAGAATGTTTGGCAATTATATCATAATTTACCCAACAAAACGATTATATCATTATATTAGTTTATAATTGATTCTGCTATAGTATTTTATAATTTATCTCACACATCCTAATAATAAAAAGATTTTTGAAAATTATTGTCTTTACGGAAAAAAAAAACAACGACCAATAAAAAAAAATTGTTCATGTAGAACAAGTAAAAAATCAACAGTCCAACTAAAAAAACGTGTGGACAGTCACTTTCTTCCTCCTCTTCTCTTCTCTCTCTCTCCACGTATAAATACATCATTTCGTCGGGCCATTTTGTAATCAGAACGAATCAGAGATAAACGATAAGCCTCCACGCAAATTCTCTGCTTCGAGCTCTACAGAAAACTCTCGTAGGGCTTTCACCCAACCACACAAACTCAGTACTTCTTCGTCCTCGCCGCTGGCTGCCATGGCGTTTGCCAAAGAGATAGTGGGTACTCCTCTCATCTCCGAGAGATCGTCCTTCTCTTCCTCGCCCGTGTCGTATTTCTCCGTCAAGAAGAGCCAAGCCCGGTTCTTGATCAATCCTTTCGACCGGAGACCCGGATTCGGTTTTCCGGCGAGGAAATCTTGCGGCGGAGTTGTGGCGGCGATCAGCGAGGATCTGGTCAAAACGCTGCGTACCACCAACGGCGGCGAGAGAGGTGACCGGAGCGAGGAGGAGGCGGTGAAGTTCAAGGTGAGAGCGGTTGTGACTGTGAGGAACAAGAACAAGGAGGATTTCAAAGAGACTTTGGTTAAGCATTTGGATTGCTTGACTGATCGGATCGGTCGGAACGTCGTCTTGGAGCTCATTAGCAACGACGTCGATCCAAGTAAGTCACCTAACCCTAACTTCTTTAAGTGAAAACAAACAAAGTTTTCGGGTTTCATCCCAAAATCTCGAATTTAAACGTTTTTACGTCGGGGGTTACAGTAAAATCTCGTAACTCGAAATGGGTATCCGTCAAAACGGAATCTTTCTTTCTGGGTATTCGTGGAATCGCGTATGGGTCGATCCCAAAATTTTGAATTTCAACGGTGTTTACCTTGACGTTCATAGTAAAAATCCAGAAACTCCAAGTGGGTATCAGTCAAAAACTTGATCTTTTGCACGGTTTTCGAACTGGAACTAATCAACGACGGTCCGAATTTCAAATTGGAAAAAAACATACAGAAACGAACGAGGCGAGGAAGAGCAGAGAAGCTGTACTGAAGGACTGGTCGAGGAAATCGAACACGAAGGCGGAGAGGGTCCATTACACGGCGGAGTTCACGGTGGACGCCGCCTTCGGAACGCCGGGAGCAATCACCGTCACGAACAAACACCAGAAGGAGTTCTTCCTCGAGAGCATCGCCATTGAAGGATTTGCTTCCGGCCCCATCCACTTCCCCTGCAACTCTTGGGTCCAATCCCAGAGCGACCACCCTCAAAAACGTATCTTCTTCTCCAATCAGGTAAAAATCCAATGCTAGATATAATCTTAACATGATTATTATATATATACCATTAAAAGCTTGGTGGGTCCACTCTCTACACACTTCTTCATATCATTATCAAACTCCCATCATTATATTAAATAACAACATATCGATCCAGCAACTAAATTAGTTTTTTTTTTTGCCTTTGGAACTTGTGGTAGCCTTGTCTGCCGAGAGATACCCCCAAAGGGATAAGAGCATTGAGGGAGAAAGAGCTCAAGAGCTTAAGAGGTGATGGCAAAGGAGAGAGGAAATTATCCGACAGAATCTATGACTATGATGTCTACAACGATCTCGGAAACCCCGACAAAGGAGTCGAACTCGCCCGTCCCACGCTCGGCGGCGAAGAAATTCCATACCCTAGACGATGCCGAACAGGCCGTTCCCCAACAGACACCGGTAATTAAAAATCACACGTTTTATAGTTACAATATAGTAAAATGTTATTACATCCATTAAAGTTTAGGTACTAAATAAAATGTCACGCGTTGTACGATGTTTTTTTACGGTAGATATGAAGGCGGAGAGCCGAGTGGAGAAGCCGTTGCCGATGTACGTGCCCCGGGACGAGCAGTTCGAGGAGTCGAAACAGGATACGTTCGCGGCCGGGAGGCTGAAAGCCGTGCTCCACAACCTCATCCCGTCGCTCAAGGCTAGCATTTTGGCGGAAGATTTCGCCAACTTCTCCGAAATAGACAGCCTGTACAAAGAAGGGTTGCTTCTCAAATTAGGGTTTCAAGACGAGATCTTGAAGAAGCTGCCTTTCCCTAAGGTCGTGAACAAGCTCCAGGAGTCGAGCCAAGGCCTTCTGAGATACGACACTCCAAAAATCGTATCGAGTAAGCACACTATTCATTGTCTTATTTCTTAAATTACATACCCAATTAATATCCATATATAATTTACCTTGGTGAATAAATATTATTAATACGTGCAAATTTAGCTGGTCCTAGGTGCAACGTTATCGGAAATCTACCACAACTTTTACTTTATAATGCTTTTGGACCGACTTTGCGTTAGGGCATAACGAAACGATATCTCGTTAGATTCCCATGTCGTCAATGTCCACAAATAAAATGTTGCTTCACATCAATCCACACTTTTAAAAAGCATACGAACCCACTTCCCCATTATACAACACTACCATTTTTCACGTGTTTCTATTGATTTTTTTTTTCTATTATTGGTCGGTTATAGATATTAGTTTTTTCATAATTATGAGAACGCGTAATCTTTAATATAATCAAATTGTTTAGTTAATTAACTATTTTTATTTTAAAAAATTGAATTGTGCAGAGGACAAATTCGCGTGGCTAAGGGACGACGAGTTCGCCCGTCAAGCCATAGCCGGAATCAACCCGGTTAACATAGAACGAGTCAAGACGTTTCCACCGGTCAGCGATCTTGACCCTGAAATCTACGGTCCACAACAGTCCGCTCTCACCGAAGATCACATCATCGGCCATATCGACGGCATGTCCGTACAACAAGTACGTAAAACCCTAACAACAAATAATCGATCACGTGCAAAAATATACGTTAACGATAATCTAATAACGTTTTTCTTTTTAAAATCGTGTCTTTTAGGCCGTAGAAGATAACAGATTGTACATGCTGGACTACCACGACATCTACTTACCGTTTCTCGATCGGATCAACGCTCTGGACGGGAGGAAAGCATACGCCACACGGACCATTCTGTTCCTTACGCGTCTCGGCACGTTGAAACCTATAGCCATTGAGCTTAGCCTCCCTCCCCACGGTCCCAGCCACCGTCACAAACGAGTCCTTACGCCTCCAGTGGACGCAACCTCGAACTGGACGTGGCAGCTGGCCAAGGCCCACGTCTGCTCGAACGATGCCGGAGTCCACCAGCTCGTGAACCACTGGCTGCGCACTCATGCGTGTCTGGAGCCGTTCATATTGGCCGCGCATAGGCAGTTGAGTGCGATGCATCCCATGTTTAAATTGCTGGACCCGCACATGAGGTATACTATGGAGATCAATGGTTTGGCTCGTCAGACTCTGATCAGTGCGGACGGCGTGATCGAGTCTTGCTTCACTCCCGGTCCGTGCTGTATGGAGATGAGCGCCGCGGCTTATAAGAGCCGTTGGCGGTTCGACATGGAAGGCCTACCCGCTGATCTCATCCGAAGGTACATACATACATACATACAATACATCTTCATCCTTTGGATAATTATATCCATTGTAATATGTTAATATTAGGTTCTAGCAGCAGAATGAACAGATGAAAAAAAATCATAGCTAAAATCTTGAATATACTTTACTACAATTTTATCGTCTCTAGTATTTTTTTTTTGGAGAATGTGACATTTATGTTTGGTTATTTTTGTGCATTTTCTCAATTATTTGATAAGGAATCTAAATATTGTTATTATTTTTTCATTTTTAAATTAAATTTTCAGGGGAATTGCTGTTCCCGACCCGACACAGCCACATGGGCTTAAGTTACTAATCGAGGACTACCCGTACGCCAACGATGGGCTTCTAATGTGGTCGGCGATCCAAAACTGGGTCCGAACATACGTGGACCGTTACTACCCAGACCCGAGCTTAATTCGTACCGACCACGAGCTCCAATCTTGGTACGCCGAGTCGATCAATGTCGGACACGCCGATCTCGCCGGTGCCGAGTGGTGGCCGGAACTCTCCACCGCCGCTG
>NW_010965373.1:2592872-2604315 GCF_000463585.1 Tarenaya hassleriana | reverse complement strand
CCGTTGATGCGGCGGCTGATTCCCGACGAGTCAGACCCCGAGTTCGCGAGTTTCCTGTCCGACCCGCACAAGTACTTCCTGTCGGCGATGCCGAGTCTTCTCCAGTCGACGAAGTTCATGGCGGTGGTGGATACTCTGTCGACGCACTCGCCGGACGAGGAGTACATCGGCGATCGACACCAGCCGTCGATCTGGACCGGCGACGGCGAGATGGTGGATGCGTTCTATGGGTTCGCGGCGGAGATCGGACGGATAGAAAAAGAGATCGAGAAGAGGAACTGTGATCCTAGCCGTCGAAATCGGTGTGGGGCCGGAGTTTTGCCTTACGAGTTGCTCGCCCCGAGTTCTGAACCCGGTGTGACGTGTCGAGGCGTGCCAAATAGCGTCTCCATTTAAAATAAATAAATATTATTTTGTAATTGTATGTAGGTGTAATATCTTTGCGTGCACTAATAGTTTTGTGATTTAGAGTGCGAAACTATGTGCATGTGTTTGGTACTATCATTCTTAATAGATATAGGGCTGTATATGATAGTGTAACGATTTTATTTAAATTTGTATAAGGAAAAATAATTAAATCTATTCGATTTTTGCAATAAAATAAAATATTTTTACTAAAACGAGATTAGATTTGATCATTTTAGTGGACGTATATTTTGCATTTTAAAACGTTAATGTAATAAAATCTGCATAACAATGATATAATGAGATATTGTGACTCTCTACTTGGGGTAGAGGGTTCTCGTTGCAGTTTTAATTACAAATGCACACCCTTCGCCGTCATTGACGTCCCGCCGTCTCTAATGTTAATGTCACGCATCGCATCATCGGAAGACCGTTAAATTTAACGTCGGCCGTCCGTCGCTGTCCCGTTTTCTATGTTCTCCGGTGGTTCTGGTTCCGCTGAGTCGGATGTGATCCGTTGCTCCGGGTTAACTCGGGTGCGTTGTCTAGTCGAGGGATGCGATTACAAGCACTGGCTCGTTGTCATGGAGGCTCCCAAGGGTTATCCACCTCGAAACGACATCGGCAGAGGCTATCTCAGAACCCTAACGATGGCGTTCGGTAGGTAATTGAAATTGATCAAACCATTCCTTTTAGTAGTTTCGATTGCTCTCGTGAGTCGTGACTCATTTTGCCTGTAAGGGTTCTCGTTATTGGAATCAGAAAGCTCAGATTTTTGTTTCTGGGTAAAGAATTTCAAAGCTAGACGTTGAAAAATGGGTATGGAGATCGAACATTCCGGACATTGTTCATCTGGATAATGTCTGATTTATGTTGCTTGTACTACTATGCATTTTGGTTGCAAGGCCCCTGAGTTTACGACTTACAAGATAAAAATGTACTGAAGTAGTTCCTTCAGATTTCACTTTCTAAGTTGGATTCTTCCATTTCGTCCATTTAGTTTATGATATGGTAGTTCATGTGGCATATATTTTGGTTGCAGCTCTGCCTGAGGTCAAATGGGGTTCTGCCGGATTCATTCATAGACAGTGAATACGGATATGGAGGTTTGGTTTGTTGTTCTAATTTGCTTTTTCGGCTGAACTTATCGGTTTTAGTTGCATTGGCCCTGTTCAGAACGCAGCATAAATCTCGTGGTTCTGATTAGTAAATGTTTAGATTTTTTTGTTTCTTGATCTACATCATGTCTTTAGTCTCTGATTTTGTGTTGCTTTTATAAACCAAGTATCTCTGGTAATGGCAGGATATTATTAGTACTTTGCTTCAGTGTTCCTTACAGTAAGAATCATGAGCTCTCTATCATTTTGGTTTGAGAATTGAGCTTGGAATATGTTACCTTATGGATCAGTTTTCGATTTTTAGAAAGGTCAAATATGAATTTGGCACCAAGTTATATGCATTGCATTTGGTGCTTCTCAAGATTAATGAATTATGCGACAATATTTTTCGATGACTATAACCAATGAAGTCGACTTTTGCTTCCTCACTCTTACAGTTTCAAGGATGTACATTTTTTGCAGTCAGTTGCTCATTCTCTTTATTCCATCACATTCTTGTAGATCTTTGAAGCTTAATGCAGAAGCCAGATTTTGTTTTCTTAAAAAAAAATTTGTGCTTCTGAAGTAAACAGTGAATTCAATAGCTTTAACTTCATTTTCTCGAAGTCTAAGTAGATATGGCAGTGAATTCTTTTACTCATGTTATAATCTGTCTACTGCAGGAGAACCTTTCATTGATGGGGAAGTAGACCCGTACGATGAAAAGTACCACGCAGACTGGCTTTCGAGATCAAAATGATGATAATGCTAAAAGCAAAGCCGTTGTAAAGAAGCCCGGGAGAAAAAGAACTAAGAAATTGATTAAATGAAGATATTTGTCTATTATTGGTTAATTAGTGTAGCTTTGTGTCATCTTAATGAAGGTTGCTGATTTTTAGACCCTACAGATGTGCCAGTGTTGCGTCTTGTTATAATGAAAAACGTGTGATGGAGATATTTCCACATAATGGTTGATTCTTCGTCTTATGCTTGTATTTTCAATCAGGTTCATGTAAACACGATGGAGATTTTTCCAACACGACAGAAAATGGGGTTTGGTGGCTTTCACTTGTCTGCCTTCCGGGACCAAGGTATGTGTTTGTGATCTGACTCTGCTTCAGACCATTTTGTCTGGACTTGGTTGCATATTCACTCAGATTCTTCAACATTGAGAACAGAACATCTAACATAGGACCTGTAAAATTCTTATAAAGGTTCAATTTTGGATGTTGATGTTAGATTCCTCTGGTGAATAAATCCAGGAATTATGTCCCTGTTGAACACATATTCCTTGCATTCAGATTTAACGTCTATGTTTACAAACTTGAAATTGACTGCTAAATTTCTATGTAGCCCACTTTACATTTTGCATTACATGAAAATCCTGTAGTATTTTCCTGTATCTAACATGACTTTTTTTTGTGTTGTTTCCTAACATCTAAACCTGTATGGAACAAATATAAATAAAATCATGAACAAAATCTACTTGACCGGGGAGTACAAACTGGTCCCTTGACTCTTGTACAGAGCAGTGTCTGAATATACGGTGGGGGACCTCATTGCCTTGACCTTACGTTTCTGCTTCGGACCTCTTTGATGTCTTTGGCAGAGTTTCCCTTTCTTTTCCTCCTTATTTTCTTTGCCATTCTTCCCGAGTGTCACATTGTCCCCACATTTGCTGTCATGCCCTTCCTTCACACCTTCCGTTGGAACTATGTACACAAATGGCCCGTTTTGGATGTCTTTGAGGTCAAGGAGAGACTCCAAAGTCTTGACCACTGTGGTCATTGTGGGTCGTGACTTGGGGTTGTGGCTGAGGCACTGATAAGCCAAAGCAGCCGCCTTCCTCACCCCTTCAACCGAGTACCGCCCTTCAAGCCCCCTGTCTATTATCACTTCGAGTTTGTTGTGATCTTTTAACATGGGTCTTGCCCATTCCACTAGGTTCCTCCCTCTTTGTGACCAATACTTTTCCACCGGTTTTCTTCCTGTTAGCAACTCTAACATGACGACCCCGAAACTGAACACGTCGCTCATTGTTGTCAAGTGACCTGAAAATGCATGAAGCAACATGTGGGTTATGGGCTAGAACACATGATTAGGCAGGTTAAGGTAGCTTTTTGGCTTGCACTGTAAAGTTCTTTAGGCTTTCTTGTTGAATACTTTTCATCTGGTCATATTCTTTACCTGTTGATATATATTCTGGAGCTGCATAGCCCTCTGTACCCATTATCCTTGTAACACTTGATTCTCCTCCCTCTGATCCATCTGTTGCTAGTCCGAAATCGGAGAGCTTAGAGCTGTAATCCTGAAAACAAATTTCAAATCAAAGACACCAGTTAGTTAGTTGACATGAGCATAAACTAGATACAATGCTGCAACATGTATTGGAAGCATCTGAATTTACCGAGTTTAAGAGGATGTTGGAAGGCTTAAAATCTCGGTATATAATGGGGGTTTGTTCTTCATGAAGGAAGGCAAGGCCTTTTGCAGCACCTAATAGAATCTTCATTCGGGTTAACCAAGGCAGCGTTCCTGCATATCCTGCATATTTTACCCATACTGTTAGTGATCCACAACTATAGCATCGCCGTTTTCTTTTCGTCTGATATATAAGTGCAGATTCAGTGTTTGTATGCAACCTACTTACTTTGAAACAGATGGTCTTCCAGGTTTCCTCGTTCCATAAATTCATACACTAGAAGCATATGTTCATCCTCACTGCAGTATCCGATCAAGTTCACCAGATGGGGATGCTTCAATTGACCCAAGATGATAACTTCAGCCTGCAGATTTAAAGTCCAAACGAAAAAAAGAAATAAAAAGGTCAGTAAAATCTCGTTCTTTACGAAGAAAATCTCATATAACATCGAGAATGTGATGAAACTGCTGGTGAAGAGATAATTACCAGCCACTCTCTATGGCCTTGGCCACCGTCTGGTTTCAAAGCCTTCACGGCAACAGGTTGAGCCTTCAAGCCGGCCCTGAGGCGGTCATCGATGAATCCTTTGTACACTTTCCCGAACCCTCCTTCGCCAAGGTAATTACACGTCGAGAAGCTCTGTGTGATCGTCTCGAGCTCCTTGTAGGTGAAAATGTGAAGGTCTACGAGAAAAGAAGCCGACAAGTCGCTGAGTGACACGGATGAGCTGCTGACATCAGAAACGGATATTCTTCTGCTTGGAAGAGAGCCTTGGTTTGAATACAGAGGCCTTCCCTCTGATGGGTCGATCTTGTTCTTCTTCTTGTTCTTGATGCAGTTTATGGGAAGACATGCTCTCCAAGAAAATACCTTGAAGGACATGGGGTTTTGTCTGAAGGGGGTTAATGTGAACGTGTGTTGTTTGTGTCTGAATTTTGATCAAGGTTTTGCCTTATATAGAGCTCTGAAGCTTCTTTGGAAAGGCCAAGGATGTTGAGAGAGAGAGAGAGATAGAGAGAGAGAGAGTCACAAAAGCAAGTCTGTGGTCTTGCAGTCAACCATGGACCAGTCCTCCTTGGTGTTAGATCAATTGCATATATATATATATATATATATTTATAATAAAGTCTTTGGTTGGTTATATTTAATTAAGAAGAGCTTGATAACATATTGCTTTGTTTTGATATAGAAGCTTCTTGGACTGCCCCAAAATCATACCAATGTCTCTCGTTGGTTGCGACCCCGCTGCAAGAGAGGCAGTTTGGTTAATAACTCGATAACAAAATAATACATAACCATAACCTAACCAAATTTGAACATAAACTAAATGTTTATGATTTTTTTTAAACTGAAAATAATCTAAAGTCAATTTTTTTAAACGGATAATTTATAAATAAAAATCGACCACAGCACTTGTTTAACGAAATGTGACTCGGTGACATGTATGTTTGTATGCCATATTAATCTAGATTAATGGTCCTACAGCATATTAATTAAACTTATCTGTTTACGATGAGAATTTAATACATAGAGATGTATAACTCACGACTACATAGAGATATATCTAACTTGACTATCCTTAAGATCATATTAAAGATATTATTAAATAGAGTTACCATATATATATATATATATTAATTAGAGGCAACATGAGACTAATTGAATCCTTGCTTAGATCATCGTCTGCTAAACCGTCATAGTTTGATGGGTTTACTCGTTAAAACCAAATACAATATATAATTATATGAATAAACCGTTTTAAGTGGAAAACGAGTAAAAAAAAAAAAGTCAAAGGTTGGAATTATATATGATACGGGACCATATAATTCGCAGCTCGTCAATAGATTTAAATTGTATAATAAATAAAAGATGGAAGCCTCTAGACTAGAAAGAGGGTTCGGATTGCGTTTAGCCGAAAATTAAAAGCAAAGACCGGATTTTAAGCCGAAGGAGGGGGCATCATACGGATCATTCTTGGATACAGCACAAACAAAGCTCAAGTTCCTCACACAACAAACAGAAGAAAGAAAACAATGCAAGAATTACATCAAAGAATCAGAGAGTCATAAAAATTATGAAATATGGGTTATTAATAATAATAATAATACTATCTCCTTTTAAGAATCATAAAAATTATGATACAGTTTTGGCCACCTCCACCTCTCTCTCTCCCTCTCTCCATTCTCTTGATGCTCTGAGTTTTCTCTCGAGATTGTGTTAAATCCTGAAACCAAGAAGCAAAATTGATCACTTCACTAATCAGCAATAGAACCAGCAGCTATAATCTCTGGAATTCAAGCATAATGTTCTTCGCTAAGAAGCGGAAAAAAAATATCAAGAAACAAAAGCCCAGAAGTTTGTTCATCACAACGAAAACAAGCAAGTGGAAAGACCCTTTGGAGGAATCTATGGCTTTCCATACATAAGATGCCAAAGAGATGAGCAGCTTAAAGGGTATAAACTGCTTACCAAGAAGATGCACATTAGCAACCGAGCAGCTAGCAAAGGCAGCTAGTAAGACTACAGAGAATTTCGATTTAGATTCATCGGGTTTAGTAACGTGTCATTTGTTGCAACATGTGAGGTCCCCCAGACTGCGAAACCAACTGTTCTGAACTTGGTGATGGTCTTAAGAGATGGGTCGGTCCACTTGGGTTTACCATCATCCCCTGTCTAATAGTTTCCCTTGGATTGCTTCCATTTGTCACTGTCTCCGAGGAATCCAGTAAAGCTCGGACCTGGCCACGCAGAATGGAAGGATTGAGCAATTTGTAATGTCCACTATATGCGAAACGTGAATGAATATAATTCTGTTTACCATTTCGAGCCGTTTCTTGTGAAGATCACTCGGCACCTGCAAGTTGTCAACTCAGGAATCAAAAGCATGCAGGCATGAAGTTTATTCCGCTCTTTTTGTTAACAAAAAAGTTTAGATTTTGGCTATCCGAACAAAGATGTAGATTCACAGATACAGAAAATATATGCTTCTCGGAAGTGAAGAAACTCAAATTTACTCACAGTTTTCTTTTGGTGTCTGTCTTCCCTTGAGAATCCTGGAACTGTCAAGTGCAGGTTTTTCTCTGCATACCACATTATTGAGCAAGATACATAAGCAAAGCAGTTCTTAGACGTGAGATTAATTCCAGGCCCAACAAAAACAAGCTAATGTTTTTCTCAAAGCTCAACTTCATCGAATGCCAGAAAGGTTCTCACCAAGTCTTCGCCATTGGACAGAGGAAATGAGTAACAATAGCAACTAACTGTACTTTGCATTGAGCAGTTATCACTGAAAATTACTAACCTAGATGTAGTAATACATCCTTGGGCTCCAACGTTGAAGATTTACGGTGCTTAGCCAAGCTACACGCAAACGTAGTAACCTGAAAGTAAGATATGTATCAGTAAGTTTCTGTTTTGAAATTTGAAATCTGAAATCATTCCAGCAATTTGCCAAGATATCTTTTTGGGAACAGGAATGGGCATAGCCTATGGAAAACGGCGAAGTGTAGATCAGAAAGAAAGGATTGATATATGGTTTAATATATACAGTTGATTTACATCTAAGAGAGTGATGGTGTAGCAAATTAACAGATATTTGACCAAATCTACCATATAGATAAAAAAAAAATATTAAACCATATTGAGAATTCCCTGTATGCCTGCACTGCACAACAGATAGATACGAGGTAAACATAGCCTCTCACCGAATCAATGAAATCATCTGCTATCTCCAAAAGCAGGTCTTCGACATCAGGATCCAATTTCCCACGTATATCCACCTGAAAATAAAAAATAATGTTGATAAAGAAATAGTGCTACAAAAAGAAGCCAAGAAGTTCAAGCGGAAAATGACCTGTGAAACTAGCTCCTGTATCTTTCTTTTGCCAAGCAACTGGTTTGTTGCTTCTGTTCCCTGGCTTGAACTACCACCGGGTGTTGTCGTACCTGATGCAGTAGCATCTGGTTGTGAACCAGTCAAACTGACAGATTTCTGTCCTGTGGGACCTGAAATCCTTGGAGATGGTTGTTGTTGTTGTTGTTGTTGATGTTGATTAGCTGCAAGTGGATGCTGTTGTTGCTGCATCTGATGATGTGGCTGCTGTAGCTGTTGCTGCATCTGTTGTAGTTGCTGTTGTTGTTGTTGCTGCTGCTGCTGTGGCTGAGGTTGATTCATCTGAGGCTGGCCCATTTGCGATTGTTGCTGCTGCTGCTGTATTAACTGAGATAACTGCTGTGAGTTCAAGGGTATGGAAGTCTGGTGCAATTGTGCAGATGGCAGTTGCTGCTGCTGCAAGAGCATAGCCTGCCTCTGATTCTGTTGGAGACGGAAAGATGGTGAATTGGGCGTTCCTGACATCTGCTTCAGCCATTGCTGCTGTGTCAAGGAGTTCTGCATCATACCAACCTGTCCATTCTGAGCCAGTCCTGATAACTGAGAATTCATGAACGCAAGGGAAGATGTTCTTGGAAGGTTTTGGACCTAGATAGCACATACCAAAATTACAAATGAAGGGAATGAATAAGATTGCTTTCAGGGAAGTTTTCTTCATTTGAAAGGAAAGAAGCAGATGATCTAAAGATGAACACAATGGCTGTAGAATTTGCTTCCTGTTACGTAAATATATTCGTTCCTTCAGAAATATACATGAATACATGAAAATCAATTGAAATCTAATAAAGAATCCAGCATCATTCAGGTAATAATTTGCCAATTAGAGATGCAGGCGAGCCAACATTCAGAACCTGTTGTCATGAATAGGCTTTATTAAATGCATAATAATAAGCAAAGGCAGTACAAGTTTATTGCTATAAGATTACGAAATATTATATCCAGTGCTAGGCAACTGAGTGTTAAAACCTGAGAGAAAGACCCGTAAGGTGCAACCTACTAGTCCGGGACATCATTCTTTTTCTTCTTTTGCGCAATGTCCAGGTATTATTAGCGCTCAGAAAGAAAATGAGCTTTTACTTGCACGTACCTGAGGTGAATTGAGAGGGTTTTGCTGTGACAATTGCTGTCTCATCTGCCCAGGGTTCATCCGTTGTTGGGCATAAAGGGCTGCATTGCCTCTCATCTGTGAACTCAAATTCAGTGAACCCATCATTCCCATTGCTTGCATTCCCGGTAACTGCTGCCCAGAACTTCCTGGGTGAAATTGGGAACCTTGAACCACACCAGATTTCTGCCTCGGCTACATGAAAAAACTCGCTTGTTTCAGAATCAATAAAGCGGATGTTGTGACAGAACTAGGACAACTGCATTATCTAGTCCTATTCAAATAAACGAACAAAATATCACAGTCAGCACCATGTTTTGCTGATATTCTCTTATAAGCTTTATCCCAAGTAAAAGAACTGCATTTCGACTTTGGTTGAAAGCTACGAACAGGTGTCAAAACCAGAATACTTAGCCCCAAGATAACCTACTTTCAATCTTCAGACTAGCTTTCCAATAGAAATCATCAATCGAGAATGAAACCTTGGCTCTTCGATCCCATTAATAAGTGGAGCCCCTGAAACTATTCTTTCTAAAAGGGTTTCTTCAACTACCATCAAAGAACTAACTTCAACTTCTACGGGAAAAAGTTTGTTCAATCTCAGCTCAAGTCTCAATGTGTAAACTGCATCGATAGAAGGGAACTGGTAAAAAGAAGAAAAGTCAGTGAATTAGTACCGAAGCTGCCAACAATTGAGACTGTATATTCAATTGGGTTGCTCCAGCTGCACCGTTGAGCATCGGCAACTGACCACTTTGGCCGACCAACGCCGCACGAGACAAGTTGAGATTACCCATCTGCGTATTCTGCGGTAAACTCTGCTGAACTGAAGCCGACCCACCAAAGTTCATCTGCCCGTACAGCCCAGATTGTTGTCTCAATACATTACCGTACTGACCTTGCTGCTGCTGTTGTATTTGATTCAGGCGAGAAACGGAAGGGGATCGCTGGAGGGATTGAGCGATTTGGTAATTCGACATTGGAATTTGCTGCTGACTCATATGTTGCTGTTGCTGCTGCTGCTGAAGAATCTGTTGCTGCTGTTGCGATAATTGCGGAAGGGAAGATGAAGAGATTTGCTGCAGAACCTGTTGCTGTTGCTGTTCTTGTTGCTGCTGCTGCTGAGGCCATTGCTGATTCTGCTGCTGAGTAGTTTGGACGATTTGCTGATTCGGCGTCTGCTGATCCAGCGACGGAGACGGGTGAGACAGAGGAGATGGCGACGGAATCTGCGGTCCCGCCGCCGCGTTCGGAGGCGCCGGTGTAGGATTCGGAGACGATTGAGGGTTACCGCCACTGTTCTGAATTACGCCCTGCGGTGTCGCTGCCGCCGTAGACATCACAGTCTCCGTAGCCATTGCCGCCGAGTTCACAGAATTCAGAATCGCAACAGCGCTCTGCGCCGAGGGTGGGTGGGGAGCAGACGATGCAGAGGAGGGAGGTTCCATGAGATTAGGGGATTGGAGGGGTTTTGGTGAAGAAGACGACGAAGCAGTAGTTTCCGCCATCAGAGTCAGGAATTTCCTGGTTTGATTTGTGGGTTTTTTTTTTTGACGATTTTCTTTCCGGAATCGCTAATTTTCCCCGGAAAATTTAAAGAGCAAAAAAAAGCCTTTTTTTTTTTTTTTTTTTTTTTTTATGGAGGGAGACCCTGAGAGAGAGAGAGAGGGAGAGAGATCTTGATCGTACACGTCAGCAAAGTCAACGGAAATAGATTGGAGGATCTATCGTGAAACGATGGAGACTCTTTCACTGGATTACTTAAAATTTTATGTCCCTCTCCTCATGTGCAGGTTGACACTAACAAAAATATGAAATAAGTTTCAAGTTAATAACTCCAAGAGGATAATTGTACATGTTATATCTATAAATACATAACATATATTTATTTAATTAAAAGAATCGGAAAAACCAAGCCTATTAGTTTTTCACCGTATTTTTATATTATTATTATTATTATTCTATGCTGCAAACTTTCATATATACAACTTTCTCCATAATGCCATCCATTTAAAATCGAGCATAATTACTATTAAGGTTATTCAGATATCTTAGGATGGAAACAAATAACTATTACGAATCGAATTTAACATAAAAATCGAAAACTTTTTTAAAATCGAATCCAAACAGAATCAAGTAAAAAAATAATTGAAAAATCGAAAAATTTTCAGTTGTGTCGTATTTTCAATATGAATAGCATCTTCTGCAACACACTTGAACTGATTTGTACAAAAAATGGATACATTTTGTCTCAAAGATGGGAAAAAAAAGATAACATTTTCAAAGAGTGGTGTTACTTTGCAAAAAAGCAATGAAACTAAAACTGGGAAATGGTTATGAAACATTACCATACACTCTGATCATACATTATACAGTTACATATACCTACTCACTGATCGAACATTTGGGAGATTTAACTTAAAAAACCTGTGCGCTAAGTAAATACACAGCATTTTTTTATCAAAACTTTGAGCTATGGAAAATAAAAAGCCAGAAGGAAGAGAGAAGAAACCTTAACCCCC
>NW_010965373.1:2583489-2592740 GCF_000463585.1 Tarenaya hassleriana | reverse complement strand
CCCCCCCCTATTACAATGCCCCAAGGCTATTAGGGTTGGCGAAGAAGTGTTTCTGGCGAATGAGCTTCTGTTTCTCGGGGGGACGGCTCGGGAGAAGACTCGCCAATAGAGACGGAGGTCCGGTGTATTTCGTTTGGAGCATTTCTCTAACCTTGATATGCCCGTCCAGCTTCATCAACTCCAGCAGCTTCTTGCAGTTCTGAGAACAGAAAATGTGAAGACAAGTTGTCAGAATCGATCAGATTTATGTTCGGTTTTCAGAACATGAATGCCATCTATCTCTGAGTTTAACCTTAGCCATGTCATTAGAGTTTTGTTATATATACACACACACACACACACGTGCGCACACACTCTAAGGAACCTCCATGATCTAACTTTCTGATTCAGACAAGGAAATAGCCCTGTCTTAAACGTCTAGTTATATCTTCCAAGATATTGCCAAAAGGTTAAGTCTCGGTTTGCAATGATATACCGTAGGTTTCTTTTCCCCCTCCGTTTAATCTCAAGGATTATAAACGTGGCTCAAATCTAGAGAGGCAGAAGCATTGTATTACCTGGGGATTCAGGACGTCCATCCGGTATATGATCTCGTCCTGCCAAATGAAATGTATGTGCAAATCAGAAAACTGTTCGAAGTTCAAACCAAGATGGTGGGATTGCTCTATGGTTACTGCTTAAGATCTATTGGGAGGAGGTGAAATTGCAATGCTTTACAAATAGAACGAAACCGACTAGTATCAAATCATAAGGCGGTAATGGAGAATGAACGTGCGCGTGCGCACACACACATACCTCTGTTATACCGGGATTTTGCATCACGGTACCAAGTACACGGCGTACAAGTCCACTAAAGACGACCTTATTTATGGATCCATCAGCATTTATCCATGGAACTATGGGCATGCATAACTCCCCAGAAGAGAATTCCCTCACTTCAGTGTCAATGTTTGTTCCGGAAGAGACAGCTGGATCTGAGGCAGATTCTTTGTCAAGACCACTCGCTCGGGACACTTCAGGAAGATTAAGAATCGTAACCTGGTGGACGTTGTTGGTAATAACGTGCTCATCTTGTGAATTACTGCAGCCACTAGTGACATTACTTGCCCTAATTTCCCCACAATCTTTCTCCAGGAACTTCACCGATATAGGCTGCTGAAGACGTTTGTGGAAATTCCCACCTTCTGTTGTCAAGAAGTACTTGGACCGGTACAAAGAGTCAACAACACGGACACAGTCATATCCATTTACCTATGTAAAATCATTTCTCGTCAGCTAAAGTTCAGTGTAAGAGATTAAAAATGAGGAATTTTGAGCCCCAGAAAAGTAAACTAGCAAAAGAAACCAGCAACTTTTCAGTCTTAATATAACTCAGAGGCCAAGTTTACACCACTAACCGATAAAACATTCCCAAATTACTGAAATCACTGAGACTGAGTTGCAGTTTAGGGCTCAGAGACGAACCTTCAAAGCTAGCCCAAACGTCAGAAGTACATCTACAATGCATTCGCTCGTCTTCTCTGCAGCAGATGAATATGCAGAAGTTAGACTGGAGAGATTCGTATGCATCCGCTCAAGAAAGTTGTCAAAACATGCAAAAGCAAGCTTATTAAAGAGATCTGCGTTAATTGTACCAGGAATATCAATAAGGCTGTGAACTTCTCTAAGGCTCAAACCTTGATCACCAGCCTTCTGAAGCATGTTGGAAACCGTCTCAAAAATCTCGGGATTGAATAAACTAACTTCCTCGTCTGTTGATTTGGCCATCACACAATTAGCAAACCTGTCCATTGCTTGCCATGGCGAGGCGCCTAGATTCTCTGGTATGAGAGTTGCATCACTGGAGTTGAAAATTTCCTTCATATCATCAACATTACAGTCTATGTCCATCTCGTTGAAATTGGAATGCAGTTCACCATTGCGAGAACCATCATCCTTAAACAACTCTATCGCATCAATTGTAGAAAATGTTGTACGGCGAACAGAAACCTTTATACCAGGAAACCCCTTCTCCTTCCGAAAGTTGATTTCACCTTCACCTAGTAACTTTAATTTCTTGGCACTATTACTGCCGATTTCTTCTCTTCCATCAGTTCCGCGTTTTGAACCTCTCCGTTCTTCACACTCTCCAACGCCTTCGTCAGGCAAGGACACGGAAATGCAGAGTTCCCCAGAAGCAACCAAGGAAAAGAAATTAAAAATATCACCACACTGCAGATCTGAAGTAAGATCGACTCCCCCAGCCATGAGATCTCTTTCATTTTCTAGAAGCCAATTGGAAAATTTGGCTGCTCTCTTTCCAGTGTTAATTGGGAATGGGGACTTTGAAATACTATGCAAGAAACTCTGAGAAAGTACAAATGGTTGTCCACCACTTCCACCAACCTGCAAGTTGTTGAGAAAAGAAAGACTTCAGATTGTGTTTACATATCTTTAACAAGTTCCCGAAAAATGCCAAAAACGAAAATGACCTCAGCACTATCATTACAAACATCCTGTTTCTTTGTATAATGAAGAGCAAACCAAAAAAACAATTTCTTCCGGAAGTGTAATCTAATCCAATGGGAGGAAGTTGATACTTCAAAGTAGAATATGCCATGGTTAAGAAATAGTCTCAGATTCTGTGCATGTCATATTTTCTCTATAAAATAGAGTAGGAGACAAAAAATGAATTAGGCCAGCCAACTGAGAACCCTGATACCAGAAAGAACAGATAGTTACCAGGTACTTTTTGTCTCGCAGGTAGCTATAGGCTGCAAAGAGATCTCGCTCTGAATATCGCCGTAAAGTATCTTCCAGCAAATTTGGCATGCCAGGTGCGGTACGCATGCTCAGAAAGACAAGCTTTAACAATTCTACAGCACTGGAAATAGCCAGAGATCGCTGAACTTGTATATCAGAGCTGACTGCTTCATTCGAAAGTTTAAAATTTTGATGAAGACGATAATGTCCAGATCTTTGAGATGAATCTTTAACTTGTTCCACGGCAACATTCTGAGTGTCCTTTGAGTGAGTCGCTGGAGAAACCATTCCACCATCCTGCAGATCCATACATCAGTTCAATCTACTTATCAGAAATTAAAAAAGGAAGCAACATGAGAACCATGACCCCCCAGATAATAGTGAATGCATGTCATGACATGAATGCCAATGAAAGTGAAGTGTCAGATGATAGGCAGGGTATCAAACAAACAAAAGTGAAGTGATCGGGACGCACATGTTTTTCATCCGTTATATCTCTGTTGGACCATTCCCGAGAGCCAGGCCTGATTTGTCTAGAGGCCACCAGTTTTGCCATTTTTTTTAGCTCAAGCACATCATCAAATGCTTGCCTTACACTCGTTTCATTGAAATCATCCCACCTCTCTCCATCACATCCAGAATCCTTACAGTTTGCAACACAACCAATATGGTTTCCGTTCTTGTCCTCGCATGAACACCTAAGAAGAACACGCGGATGATTGCTACTGGGCAAACTTTTCTGTTTCCCCTCTAGGTGTTTTGCATACCGCTCACTGAGCAGATTGCAAAGGTTCATGAGGGCTTTTCTGAAATTTTCATTCTTTTTCAATATTGTCATTCGCCGCTTGCAAGCAGCAATAGGTGCTGGTAATTCCGGAACTGAAGCCCAATCTACCCCATGAGGTCTTGCCCCAAGAACTGCACGGTGTCTAACATATTTCATCAACAATTTCCTGAACAGAAAACCTTTACGTCAGACGAGTAAATCAATTGAATGTAACAAGAGATAGTAGATAATGATAGTGTTGACATTGAGCCTCAATCAAATGAAAATCAACCCGCTAACAAACACAAAGTCACTTGAATCATGTATAAAAGTAATCACGAGGGAATCCCTGAGATATCACCACACACTTAGAGGTATAAATGCACTGAAAAGGTTCCTAAGATCCTAATCAAATTGGTTCTTTATAGCATGGAAGCTATGGCTTCTCAGCAGCATGAACAGTACATGAAATGTGCTCAGCAACATCATTAATCAAAATATAGTACGCTCCTCCCTAATAATCACAGAAGCACAAATAGAAACTAATTAGATGGCTAACGACATCTCTACCTGTCTGCCTCATCTGTCCATGTATATCTTTGCAGCTGTGTTACTGATGTCTTTGCACTTGCAGTTCGCTTAATGACAGAAGAGCACTGCTCTTCATCTTTGGTTAGTTCTTTCTTCCCTGCAATTTCCTGTTGATTGAGCTCCTGATCCATGTTGTCCTCTTGCGATGAATCTAGAAAACCCTGATCTCCATTTGAGTCTTCAACAGTGTCAGAATCGAGAATCTTCCGATGACCTTGTTGTTTGACACCGCCGCCTGCTGCTTTCATGGGAGTTGCGGCACGGACTCTCTTTCTTTCGTGGGAAGATGATGAAGGGCAATACTCCACCAATGCATTTTCATTTTTGGAGCTTAGTATCACCTTACGCCGCTTAAACCGTCTTTCACACTTGTCATGATAGACACGAAGAACCTGAGATAAGCAACCGTAAAAACGTAAGATACTTTATTGAAAAAAAGAAAGGAGAAAAAGAAACAAGACAAACCCCCCCTCTGACAATAGAATTGAAAAAGATCCTAGACCTTACTCCTATTAGCTGTATGGTGTATCAGAAACACATAGTAGTGCTTCAGAGGCATATATAAGATTCCTCAATCAGAAACACCAATAGGAACCTAGTTTTGCAATTGACAAGAGCTCTAAGATCACTAAACATACAAGTGAAAACCATGGCCCCAGCTGTAACCTGGTCCTGGATAAATTTTTCTAAATAATCAAGTGATAACAAATTAACAATAATAAAGAGGCTACAATAAAGTATGCAAAATTACAGCAGAACAGGCATCTACCTGCTCTAAGGTCAGATTGAGATCCTTTGCAATTTTCTCACACTCTCTGAACGAAAGTTTGTCCTTTGCATTGTCCTTCGCAATACGCTTTATGAGTTCAGCACGCTGATCTGCTGTCATTACTCGAACTGAGGCCCACGAGCGGAAAAGAAAAACCTAGAAAAAGTACGATCAACACAGGTGGCAATAGTAGATACCAATATAGGTAAGCAACTCGATATATATATATATATATATATATATATATATATATCGAGTATAGATGAAATACATCCTATTTCTTAAATTTTACAGATAAACTTTTGATGTCAAGCACTGAAATAGAATATTAAGATTATACCTCATGGACTACAGATCCAGGGAATGCTTGTGCGGCAGCTCTATGATCAGCGGCAGCATAACAATATTCTAAAGTTAGCCAATACTCATCAACGGCTTCCCTACTCGACAAAACAAAATCATGTCGTATACGAGGACGGAGATCAAGAGATATGACATTAGATGTAGCGGAAACAAAAATGGGTTCTTCTATATAAGGCTTAAGCTCCATTGTGTGTGTCAAGTTGGCACATTTCTCCTCGACTTCATTGCTTCTGTGCCCACTACTTACAAGCCGAATCAACTGCAAAATAAGCATGGGAACAGGCAGTACAATCATTGCTTGTACCACTCTGTCCTGAAAGTAGTGATAAAATGCTGTATTCATATATTTAATATTACCTTCAGCCGGCGTAAAATGTCAATCAACTTCGACAGCCTCCCAGTTGCAAGAGTATCCATCAAAAGCTTATACTCTTCGTTTGGAAGGTCAGAAAGACGCAAAGCCTGTTTGCATTTCTTAATCATGTCATCGGATCTCTGAGTAGATCCGACAACCTGTAAGAATAGTTCAAGCGGCATGGCCCCAAAGGCATCTTCAAGTGCAAACATATTGCGAAACTTTTGATCATTTATAGATGACAAAGCATTTTCCCAGCCAGGTAAAGAACTAAAGTAGTCCCAAAGGAAGCAGTGTAGCAGCTTTACGCGGACCATCTTTGCAAGAACAAAACCATTGGCACGCATAGCTTCAGATTTGCTAGCCCTTGAATCCAAATCAACATTAGTCTGACGTCTCTGGACATCGTTCAGTATGGGAACTGACTTGTTGCCCTTCCCCTTAGTTAAGCTCTGGCCACGAAGTTCCATTTCAAAAGACCTAATCCTATCATGAATTTCACCAATGACGTCTGGAGTCAAACTTTGAAGAGATGGATGCAAAACTACCATAGATCTGCGGTTATGACCACAGTTAGTAACATTTGGGACATTAATGGCCATGCACTTGCAATGCCCTATTTGTTGAAGCTTAGCTAAGATTCTGTCAATGGTTTTCCTGTCCACTTTTGAGCACTTGTCCTTTTCAAAATTCAGAAGCCACTTATGCAGCTCTGCTCTCAGAATGAATTTCTCTTCCTTTAACCCACCCAACAAAAAACGGAAATAGTTTCGAGTCAGTTTGAAGCACAGCCAAAAGAGAAAAAATTGCGGCATAAACTAGATGTCTACTAAGAGCATAGGGAGTAGGACTTACTTGTAAGCGCTCAAGTATTCTCCGCTCTCTTCGAGCATTATCCACAGTAACTGGATGAGCTTGATGCACTTTAGATTTGGGTGACTTCACTGGAACAAGACAATTAATTTCTGATGGCACTAAGTCTGGAGCATCAATTTCAGCATCGAAGACCTTATCACCTATCTCATGGAGTGGTTCTTCCATGTTTGCATGGCAAGTGAGCATGTTTCCTGTTGTAGCATCTAGTGGGGAACCATTGGGACCTCCTGAATTACTTTCAGAATCAATCAACTTTGTAGGTGCAGTGAGGTCACCATCCCCAGCTGAATGACCATAGTCCTTTGGGGTTAGATCCAACCCAGCATCAACACGAGGCGTGCCAAATTCGAGGAATGGTAATTTCTTCTCCCTGCTGAGATTTTCTGGGCTATTATGTAACAGTTCAGAAGATGCAGGATCAACATTGCGAGGAGTCCAAGCTCGAAACACCGTCGTTTTTTTGTGGCTTTCTACCTGCAGATGCATCCCGGCTCTGGAAAACATGCTATAAAACCGAGGATAGCTCTTCTTTTTATCCATTCCAAGTCTCTCACACACCTAATTACAGGAAACGGAATAGGTGAATGAAGAAGTAATCATATGACCTTTTTCCTTCTCCACATCATTTTCCCTAAAATTCAAGTAATATAGAGCCGAGAAGAAAAGTTAGCCTCAACAACAAGTTTTGTCTGGCTTTCAAAAGTTATGGCGATTCTTCTGAGAAATCAAAATTTATCTGGGAAGCTATAAGCCAAACCTGTAAAATCCACTTACATCCATGACAGCCATGCCTTTAGAACCTTCAGCATCAACCATATCATAAATTTGATAATCTAGAGGAAGCTCCACAACTTGGTCAGTTTTCTGGATACTCCTCCCAAACTTGAGTTGCTTTTTCTCAGAATAGTTACCATAAGCAACACATTTAGACTCAAAATCTTTAGCTGAAAACTTTTTTAACAGCCGGAGGCATCGCTCGACCTGAAAAACAAATGCTAAGATAATTCCTGCATGCATTTGAGAAAATAAGACTAGAACCTTAGCATCAGTTGTGCATTACTTCTCACCTTATTATTCACCACAGCTTCAAACTCCTCCAGTATATGAGAATCTTTCAACCGGCGACAAACCTGAGTTCCTTGAGCAGAAGAAGATTTGTTTAGAATGACTGATTGATAATCTAAACAGACCAAGTGGGAGGAAATAAAAGAAAAATTATATGGAAAGAAGCTTGAAAATTTCTGCTTGGAGGAGTTTCACAATTTTAAGTACAGAAAAAATGATTAAAAAGATTACAAAAAAAGAAAAGAAGTAAAAGTATGATTACACTTCTCCAAGCTCTATGCTTTGAACACGACCCCGAATACCCAAGGTCATGCTTAATGTCTGAGATCACTAGAACCTGCACTATAAGAATATGAGAATAGAGGTGACAAAATCTAGCATTACGGAAAAGAATATTTCACATATATCAACCTTCCCCTTAGCTTCCTCAAGTTTATTACAAACAGCTTCCATCGCTGGTAGGAAATCTTTTATGAGCATATCCTCTCTAGGAATTTCAGACATTTGATCATCTCCTGTAACAGTAGCTTCATTCTCCTTCATCGGTGTCTCCATAGAAAAATCATCTCTACAGATTTCGAATCTTTGCTGTGTACCCAAAGGCTTGGCGTAACGACTCAAATATATCATATTGGTACTAATGCATGAGGTGGTTTTCGACTCTCCTTCGCCATCAAGTTCCTTTGTCCTCACAATTGCTGGCTGTCTCACGATTAACCGTCGGGACTCGAGGTGTTTCATAATGTAGAAGAAGTTCCTCCCTTCTACCCCAAACTCTTTAGCAAGTTGATTTTGTGCAACGCCATTGGTTCTGCATCAACAGCCACGATAATTGTAGCTATTACCTGATATCTTTCTCAGTTAACTAGAACAAGGACCAGCTAATCCCAGCATAGTAGAATCAATCTAATACGAAACCCATCAACAAACTACAAGAGAAAGCTTGACAGTTTTCACAGTTTTTAAGCACAAAAGCGCGAATTCAAGCACCAAACCTCTAACCTGGCAATAGCCAACCGCTCAAGAACGCGACGCTGAACAGTGGAGATGTTCGTGTTCTCGTACAGGCCAACGAAGTTATCCCGGAGCTTCTCACCGGCGACGATCCTCAGATCGAGCTCCTCCGCATCTTCAAGCCGCTGAATTGAAGCATCGGACGGTCCGTACACGGTGTTCTTCGCCTTGAACTGGAGCTGAGGGACAGCCAGAAGATTTGCCCAGACGCAAGCCTTTGCGGACGGTAAGAGAGGAGGAGAGAGACAAAGCCACAACGACGAGAGAGAGATCCCTGTGCTTCCCTGGCAGCATATTTCTTCCAGTGCCGAAGATATAATCGAGTCCATCTCCTCATCCGCCGTAATCCGACAGGTCAACGGGAAAAATCTTCCGCCTTACAGTTTGGCTGGCAGGAAAATTCTGTCAGAAACTCTCCGGCAAGACGCGAACTTTCCAAATGCGATTATCGGAATCCAAAATTCTTACCTGGGTTTTGGGTTTTTATAGATTTGGGAGTTGAATCACTATGGCGGGAGAGAGAGAGAGGGATTTAGGGTTCCTCCTGGTGACGGGATCGATCAGGAGAAGCAGCGAATAATTAAAAAAAAACGACAAGCGAAGGTAAAAATGGGAAACGACACGGAAGTCTCTTGTTCTTTAAACGATTTGAACTACACGCCGTTTGTCAGTCCTTTAAACGACACACTATTCTTCCTAATTGTAGGGAA
>NW_010965373.1:2540548-2583297 GCF_000463585.1 Tarenaya hassleriana | reverse complement strand
GTAGGGAAACGGTAGTGACTACGGATTACCTGACACAAGTCTTACGGGTCGGATTTATGAATCGGATCCAAATAACCCGCTCCAGATGGCTGCTTCTCTTTTACCTCCATATCTCTGTTCTGCACATTGAGATACAGAGAAGCACAGAACAAGAAAAAAGACAAAATTCATAGAACATTGTATATTCCCTCAGATCTCACTGTCTCAAACTGTTTATCTGCAGAGGACAAGAAGATTCCTTTTTCCCCTTCGACCCGAAAGTTGTATAGGATTGTACGGTAAAAAAGGAATCTTGTTTGTTTCCCGAGAAAATCAATTCGATTTCACTCCGTTTCGATGGTTTCTGATTGAAAGGTAAGGAAACTGAATCATGCAGGGCAAAAGCCCTTTCCTTGTATCTGCTTATGGCTTGTCAATCTATTGAAAGTTTTAGCCTAGTTTAGGTTTTAGCGATATGGGACATTAACGCACATTCCTGATTCCCTGATACTGTCAGTGTTTAAAGTAAAAACTTTTAGGCCTTCGTTTTTCTCTTTTGTAGATAGATATCTTTTGAGTTTGCTGAAAATACAAAACCCCTTTTTTTACTGGATTCGGATTTGCCTTTTTTGGCTCCGCCATGTTAGATTCTTGTCCGAATCTGAAGGTTTTGAGGTTGAAATGTATCTGGGCACGTTGTACTGAAAGGATTGTTTTTTTTTTTGTCTTAAAGTGTACTCGAATATTGTGTAAGATGATCGAGGGGCTTAGAATGTTGATCCAAGTCAAGGTTAATGGATGAAAAAAGATACAGTATGATGAACAGTATATTGTGAGTTTTCTGGTTTCTGTAATCTAAGCTTTCTTGTGCTTTCTATTGCTGAATGCTGAGACAAGCTGTTTCTCTTCTTTAGTCTCGTGTTTTGATTTGTACTGATTGTGCTGTAGGGGGATAAGATTAGTCAAGCTTTGGATTTGGCTTAATCTGAGATGGAGGGAGATGTGTTTTCTGGATTTGAAGACAGATGCCATGTTGATGGGAAGCTATTGCAAAGCTTCCAGAAGAGCTTTGTGCAAGTTCAAGACATTCTCGATCAAAACCGACTGCTGATCAACGAAATCAACCAAAACCACGAGTCCAGACAACCGGATAACTTGAAACGAAATGTGGGTTTGATTAGAGAGCTCAATAACAACGTTAGAAGAGTGGCCAACCTATATGCAGATCTTTCTAATTCTTTTGCCAGATCTATTGATGCTTCATCAGAAGTTGAATCTATTGGGACCTTCAAATCTGATGGTAAGGTCAACCAGAAGAGATTAACATCAGGGTAATGAATCTACCAAACCATACTTGGTCTTTTTTTAGATTCTGAGCTAATTGTTTATGGAGTAAGAATTCCATTTTATACATGATATGTGTATTGCTTGTTGGCCTCAAGAAGGTTTACTCATATATTTTCTGTCGAAGTTATAGCTGCATATGTTCTTCATCTCCGTGATTTCAGACAAGGGTTCTTACCGGCTTTGGCCATTTCTTAATTCAGCTAATGCTCAGATCGACATTGTTATCGTACTCGTGCAAATTGTTTCTCATATTGCCATTGATTTGGATGTAGGGGATCTGTATAATCTTCCAACAAAGTCATTCTTACCTGAAAGATGCCTTTGGTAATGAGTGGAAAAGCAAGTGTGGAACCAAAGAACATGGTTCTTCCCACAATGACAACTTTTAGAATCCCACCTAATATTCTGCAGAGCTAATTTTGATAGTGATGATGGTGATGATGATGATTACAACGAAGAAAAATCAAAGCTTTCATTGTTTTCTTTAGAAACCCGTCTCAGATCTGCACACGACATAACTCTCTTCCTTATGAACAGAGAATATGTTGTTCATGAGTAAAATACATTTGGTGTTTGATCATGTGTTGTTCTTCTCGTTTCATATTCCAAGCTGCTACTCTGCACTCCGAGTCTCCATCAGTTTTATCAGACGCCCTTCCCAGTCCGAGACAACCTCGTCTCCATTCGTAACCTGACCAAAGCATCAGTAACAGATGATCAACATGTTTCTGTTGGACACTTGAAACACTGTAACCAGTCTTGTAATAATATATGAACTTTTCTTGTCTGTTTCTTAATAAGGGAAGGTAAAATGCTTATCAGAAGACGCAGGGGAAGTATAAAGAGAGTTCAATGGCAATAAGTATACACCACAGTCTGTGTTCATTGTAATGAACTGAACTCAGTCGCTAAACAGACCCTTGAACATTTCCGAAACCCAAATAGGTTCAAAGGAGGAATTTTTCAAACAAGATGTCAGTGTTTGTTCGAAACATAAACTATTTGAGAAGAATATTACCTACCTCAAATATCAAACCCTTTGGGGGAACCACACTTAGAGCTTCAACACATATACAAGCAGCGTCTTCCTTGCTAAGACTTCCATTTGCTGCAGCTCCCTGTTCATTGTAAAGTGTTCTTTGAGACCAAACAGCAATATAAACAGATATTTTGTTTCATAAACCGAAGAAGAAGATCAAGAAATTACTGTTTTAAAGTTGAAGCCTTGCTTTCCTCCAGGGCTGTTCTCCAGCTTCCCTGTTCTGATGATCGTATAAGGGACAGCTGAAGACATAACAGCAGTCTCATCTTGCTCGGCCAATTTTCTTGCATTGTTTTTCACCAAAGCTTGAATTCCGTCGCTGCTCCCATAAACAGATAACTGCAGCCTTATTAAACGATAATCTTTCAGGAACTGTACATGTCAAAAGGCAAAGTTTCTGTTCCAGGTCTGCAAACTAGTGCCAAGGCTACTTGTATAAACCCTCCAATGCTTTTAATGTTGCTGATACAAACTCTACCAGTAAAATGTTTGACACTATCGAGCATAGTCATTGAGTGAAGAAAATTTGCAGACAGGATCTTGTCTGCCCATGTTGAATTGTTTTCACATGGATCTTAAAGGGTATACACTATTCATGATGTGGGAATTGGACAAACACAAGGCCAGCGATTCATGCAGACGTATCCTTACCTGAGACAAGAGAACTACATGTTTTACACCTCTCAAGCTCCTGATATTTGATAAGAAACCTTCCTGCCAATGGACCAAGACAGGAAATATTCTCAATGTCTTATATCAGTACAGATCTGTGGTGAGAGAGGAAAGGCTTCAGAAAACATACACTTGGTGATATGATTGCACGAACACCTTTTAGAGCTTTCCTTAAGAAACTCTTATCATTTGCATCCCCGCTCATTGACTTCACAATTCAAATAAAGTTCCACCGATTATTTTACAGAGAGAAGAGAAGGAAACCGATCAGGGTTATAACAGGGTGAAACCTACCTCTACATAAGTTCCAAAGGCTTCCACGGCTTTTCTTTTGTCCTTGACAAGTGCTTTAACCCGAGTCCTTTTGACAATTAGTTGCAGTATGATCATCTACATCAGCTAAAAGATTACATTTTTCAGTCTCTTTCATCTTATCAAAACCAAGTTTTCTAAATTTTCCATAAACTTTCAATTGCACTGAAACACACCTGACCCAGATCACTGTCTCCATCGGTCACAAACACTGCATCTCTGCCTCCATCATCATCATCAACCTCTTCTTCTTCTTCTGCAGGGTTCCAAATGAAAAGGTAACAGATCACGATACATTGACTGAGTGTGAACCCAATACATATTTAGCTTGTTCATCAGTCACAATGTCACTGTTATACTTTTATCAATGTGCCAATGAAATGAAACCAACACAAAGATATAAAAGAAACAATGTTAAACAAACCTTCATTTTCTTGGTCTTCTTCTGTTAAAGATCCATCCTTTGGCAAAATATCAGGCGCCCCATACCATTTCCTCAACTTTGGTCCCCCTGAGAATGGGAATTCAGTTAAAGAAACCTCAGACAAAGCACAAAGACAAGTAAGCAACCTGGTTTCTGTTTGCAGATTAACTAACTAGCTGATCTTGATGCACCTTCAAGTTTTAAAGATCAACCGAGTTTCTCTGAACTCGTCACTATACACATATATATTCACATCACAACACACTACATCAGGAGGGTAAATTATCTGACATTTCCCGCAAAAATCATTTTTCCCCAGAAACCCGTAAGAACAAAAAAGATCCATATGTGTTATAAATTACCGGAGAAAACCCAGAAGAATAAAAGACAATACCTTCGATGTAATCGAGGATCTGATCCACGAAACTGATTTTCTTCTTAGCGAAACAACGAACAAGACGTCGTTCTCCGGATTTGAACAGTAGATTGGGCTTTGGTCGTGAGCAGTATTGATTCAGAGAAGAGAAGAGTAATGAGGATCCTTGGCCGAGGAGAGACGAAGGAAGAGAGGAACCCGCCATTGATGCAAGATAAGGTTTCCTCTTCTTCTGCCAGTCTTTTCTCCTAAACCCACCGTTCTGTTAATCCTTTTAGCGCGAAATCCCGGTTCGCTTTGGCTTCCGGTTCAACCGCAACGATCTTGTACCGGATAATACCGGTTTGGTCTAATTCAAAAGACATTAGTCACGGTTAGAATTGGATTAGCTGCAATTAGATCTGAACCGTTAAATCTATTGGCTAATATCAACCGTCCGATCATGACGTCGGACGATAAGCTCTATCGCGTGTTCCTCCCTCTCTGCCAGATGTTCAAATTTCCGTTGTCTTCTTCGATGTATGTCTCGTCTCCACCGTTGACGAGATTCTTCTGGCATTTTCTCAGCAACCAAGGAGATGATTTTACTCTTTCATTTTAAGTTCGTGATTCCGGCTGCGCTGATTCTTGTTAATGGCCTTCTCTCTGATTCGTTTTCGTTTCCCTTGTTTTTGCTTGTTAGATGTTTCTTCTCCCCGCCATGGAATCTCTCCAGTGTTCTTCTTGTTGCGTTTCGTAAGGTTTTGTCTGTTTAATGCCTTTATCGCATGCTATTTTTCCTGTCTGGTTACCGAGAAATGAGATCATGATTGTCCGGATCCCGTGATACTTTCGAGTCCCTTTTCTTCTGTGCCATGTTCTTGTTTCAGATGCACGATTCAACGGGTTTTGCTTGCGATTTTGGCTTTGATGATGACTTGTTTTGACACGATTTTCATGTGAATTCTTGTGGTGTGTGAGTTCTTGTCTCCTGGGATCCTCTCAGAGACCTTGTTTTTTTTTTGGTAGTTTGACCTAATTTGGTAGAACCAGGATTCGGGGCATTGTTGCTTGAATGATTCTTCCATGTTCTGTCACTGGGATTGGCCCCTTGTTCATGATCATGCTCAAAGACTGTACTGTAGCAATGATCATCTGTCGTGCTCTTAGCATTGATTCAATCCTCCCTTGGTTCCGAATCCGATGGTTCAGAGAGGTGGATAGCCATTTGGCCAATGCTTACATTAAACAAATGGAGTTTGTTAGTTCTCCCTGAACTCTCTGTCACAAGTTCTTGGAGTTCGGAAGCTCCCACATCTTTGTTAGGAATTCGTAAACCGATTTGGTTTCGGGTCTGGTCTCGATAATTATTCGGTTCAGATCGGTTATTAACCAAATAAATCACGCTTGTTTTCTCTATGATTTTTTTACTGTGGAAATTCCCGTTATACTTGTTGCTAAGGGTGGGCGTTTTGGAAAACGGTTCGGGACGGGAAGGGATCGGTTCGGTTCTTTCGGTTTTATAAAAATAGATACCAATCGGTTTTTATATTGTATTCGGTTCGGTTCGACTCGGTTTCGGATTTTATTAAAAAATGATAGATTTTCTTTAAAAATATTCGGTTTTTTGGGATTTTTAAAGTTCGGTTCCGGAAAAATTCGGTTCTCTAAAAATGGTACCGTTCGGAAATTAAGAACGGTTTCGGGTCGAAAAAAATACCGTTTTTCGGTTCGGTTCGATCCGATTCTGAAGAACCGAACCGAAATCCCCAGCCTAGGTGTTGCGATTTTCTTTATACATTTTTTTCGTCAAATCGGGATGTGTATAAAATTAATTTATCTAAAACCTTTAAAATCATTTTGATAAAAAAAAAATCAACTAAAAATTTAAATTTTTTATTTTTTTAGATTTACAAAAACCAAAATCTAACATCTAAAATTTAAAAAATAAAAATAAAATTTAAAACTCAAAATAAAAATTAATACCATTATATATATATATATTGGTATGGATCACCTAAAAACTATAGGACTCAGAATTCAAAGAATAATCCAATCTCTATTTGAGTTTGGAATTTGAATCTATATTTTCATCTTCAAAAGAAAAAATAATTACTATAAATTACAAGACAAAATTATAAGTAAATATAATAATAAGAATATTTTTAAGATAAATTCGGATATTAATTGATATTCTAATATTGAATACAAATATTGCTATCGGTACCTTAAAAGCCTTGATAAATGGTGGCAATATGGTTCAACGCTGTATAAAACATTATGGGCTCTGATATGTTTTTTTGGAAACGGCAGGCCCAAGAAATGTGGACTCGTTAACGTGAGCTTTAAGTAACCGTCGATCTGTCTTTAGATCCAACGGTCCATATTAAAACGGCCCACTCCTAGTTATATAAAAAAATAAATTTTGAAAAAAATTACATATATATATATATATGTGTGTGTGAATAAATAAATAAATAAAACGGAGAGAGCTTCGGATCTGCAAAAGGTCGTGACGGAGCCTGCAGTCTGTTTGTGTAACAGGATCACCTAGAGCTCCACATTCGCTGAAACTCTCTTCTTCTTCTTCTTCTTCTTCTTCTTCTCTCTGGTTCATCAATGGCTCCATTCTCTTCCTCCGCTGTAAGTCTCTCTCTGTCTCGTTGATGATTCTACGGTCGGGACCTTGAGGGAAGGAATCATGTTTCTACCTATTGTTACATTTACCTCATCTCTACTGGAACCTGCTTTCTATCTGCTTGAATTGTTGTTTTTGTGTTTATAGATCGTGTGATTTGCGTATTTGGGGTGGGAAATTTTGGGGGAAATGGGATTCTGTTGTTCATTTGTTCAGATCTGGAGGTTTTTATTGATCTTTCTTCTTCTCCTAGAATCACCATTCAATCCTTTGAGTTTGGTGTTCCCCGCTTAGGAGATCTGAGACTTAATCAATGGATCCTGATCTTGTTCATCTGGAGGCTTGATTAGGTTTTGTTATGTTGTTAGGAAACCTTGGTTCTGTTCATGAATTGTTCTGTCTCCTGAAGTCATGTGTCTGGTTGATTCAGTGTCTCTTCATCTTTGGTTACGGTGGCTGGCTTAGGAAATGACGGATAATACAGTACATCTACTGAATCGTAGTTTTTTTCTATTTCGTGCTTATATTTTCGGATACAGAATTACAGTACCTTACTTCTGTTGTGAGGGCCTGGAACCCATGATTCCCATCTGTCGTAGCAGTCACTTCATCCTGTAGGTCTGTATTTCTAAAAATCTGTGATTGGCAGTTATGGGGAATCCACCTAGAAATATTGGGTTATATAATTTGTATTCAAAAGCATGTATATGTAGCAAAAGGGATATAAATGGGCAGAACCTTTCATCGGGCCTTAGATGCTGACAGCTGATTTCTCTCAGTCGTTGAGCTGGGCAAATATGAACACTATATGCTTAGTTGATGATGAACTCTGGGATGGATTTATTGATAAGATTGGTGTTGTCTGTACTCTTTTAGGCATTTTTGCTGCCTTGTCTTCATGGAAATTCAACTTTTTGTTGTCTTTTTTGGGTTACCACTATCATATCTCTCCGAATATCCCGGCTGTTTTATATTGTTTCTTCGTTAAGCAGGATTCATGTCCAATGGTAAAGAACATTCTTCTGCTAGACTCTGAAGGGAAGCGTGTGGCTGTCAAGTATTACTCAGATGATTGGACGACTAATGCTGCTAAGCTGGCCTTTGAAAAGCATGTGTTCTCGAAGACCTCTAAGACCAATGCTCGTACAGAAGGTAAGTGTCGTTATGATTTGGCTGTCTTAGCTTTACATGACTTTGTGTATGGTATTTTGTCTTGTTTATCACTTCTAGATGTGTAGCAAAGTTTGGGTTTGTATGTCACCATGTGCAGCTGAGATCTCACTGTTGGACAATAATATCGTCGTCTACAAGTTCGCCCAGGACCTACACTTCTTTGTAACTGGGGGTGAAAACGAAAATGAGCTCATCTTATCTTCTGTTCTTCAGGGATTTTTTGATGCTGTTGCACTTCTTTTGAGGTATTGCTTACCGGGACTCAATGCAATTTGTGACTCTATACCTGTTTCTTGATCTTCGATCTCTGCAATCAACATGTATCATCCTATCTCTCTTGCAGAAACAATGTGGACAAGATGGAAGCACTTGAGAATTTGGATCTCATCTTTTTGTGCCTTGATGAGATGATTGATCAGGGGTATGCTTGGTCTTAATTTAGTTTCACAGTTTCTTTCCTGAATAGACATGCAACACTTGTTATTCTGGGTGTAGTTTTTCTTGAATTAAGGCAGACTTATTCTTTAGACAAAAGGGAAGGTCATTTGGAGGGAGGTTTAGACTGATAGATAGATGTTGCATACAGAAAGCCGTGTTACTTCAGATTTGAACTGACATCATATGGCATGTGTTGTCTGAAGTAAACTATAAATCGGCTCCTGCAAAATTTCCGTGTTTTAGTTATCGCTGGATGCATATGAGATTATATTTTACACACATGTTTCAAAACATTTACCTCCTTTTGGACTTCCTATGATGGTTCTCTATTGAAAGATCGTATGCATGGTTCCAAAGTCTTGAGGTGTCAGTTAGACAATCAAGCGTTTCCTTATCCCTTTTCCTCCATTATAACTTAAAGAACTTATTGTCTTGGCAATTGCACGGATACTTTGTAACCGGAACTGGTGATATCATATTTAGTTTGGAATTTACCATTTGAGCTTATGCTTATGATAAGATTTTCACCTTAGTAATAGGAAAATAATAGACTAGACAAGTACTTTTACTCTTTTAGAAAAAAAAAACACATTAGATTGTTCACTTGAGCATATGACCTTGTCAAAATGTTTAGCTATGTGCCTATGGAATAGCAGGGTAGGATTTAGTCTGATACACTTTTCTTCAACCATTAATGGCATTCCGATGAAAAATTCAATAGGTCCACGAGGTCGCATGGTGCCTGTATCTATGTATACCGATGTATTACCTCCCTTAACATGGCAACCAACTTGGTTGCCCATAGATTTCTTTGGCCATAGAGTGAAATTCTTTTTTCTTGGAGCTCTTTTAACATTTTTTACTGCACTCGTTTTCCGTTTTGTTGTGCTGTGTATCAGGATGGTTCTCGAGACAGACCCCAATGTCATTGCGGGAAAGGTGGCAATGCAAAGCACCGAAGCTGGCGGGTCACTGTCCGAACAGGTAAAACAAATTCTTCTATCACCTATTCAGCATTCCTCTGGATAAAGAAATCAACAGTTTGACACTGCCATTTACCGATGATTGTTGCCAAAAAGTTTGCAATTTTTCCGAACCCAACCTTCTTCATGTTTTCCACAAACCGCAGACGTTAACTCAAGCACTTGCGACGGCACGCGAGCACTTGGCCAGAAGCCTTCTCACATGATTTTTCCTCTGGTACGTCCTCGTCCTCGTCGTGGTCAGAATAGAATTCTTACTGATCTGAGAAACTTCTGTCTGATTCAGAAGTTCAGAACATCATAGAGCTTGATGCTTTTGCCACAATTCCTTTGTTCTTATTTTTTGTTTTCCACAACTATGTTTTTGTCAAACAGGGAAATGTGCTTCATCAGCCTTTTGTTGGAAAGAATCCTTTGGTATTTGGTATTACTGGATTTGGATCTCCTCCATATGTTAGGGTTGTTCTCTCCACTTCTAAGCTTTTTGTTTGATCTGTTTGTTATTCATGTCCTGTCTTTATAGATAAAAACCTCTGACTCCCCCGTCTTAGATTTTTTAACGAATTGAATCATAACCAGAAACCACATGATGGAAACTTTATATATATATACACATATAAGAGAAACTATGTGCATATATTTGTTAGGGGCAAGTGTCCATGATGACCCACCGTATATGCACATGTAAAATATTCATCAAATACATACAATTCTATATTATAAAATGTAATTTATTTTTCATTATCGTACACGAATCAGAATATACCTATCTATATATAAAGAATAATGATATATCTTTCAATAATATCTTATTTAAAATTATTAGAAAATTCATGTTGCGTCAATTGGTTAACCGGCAAATTATTATTTCAAGCCCAACTTTACATTTCGACAAGGCAAAATGCTACATAAACCAATTTTTTTTAAACTTATGGTATTAAAAAAAAGGGTACGAGTTGAATTATAAAATCTGCTCTGAGAAGCTATTATGTATTTTGAGTTTTTGTATAGTTTTATTTTTAAGATCAAAATAGATAATACCAAAATATTTAAAAACTATATATAGGAGTCAAGTCAATGAAATCATGACAACTCTCTTTGCAAGTTTCTGTAACAAACGAGATAAGGGAGTTCAAAGACTTTGGCACACGAAAGCAACCTTACTGTATTTTTCATCATTCCCTTTTTTTTTTTTTTGTTAAATGTGATTGATCATTCCCTTTTTGTTTCCAACACGCTTTACACGTCTTCTCATTATATATATATATATATATATATATATATACACACATACATATTCACGTCTCATCTCATTATATGTGTATATATATAAGAATTTGTGGTATATAACTTTATGCAAATGATAGATAATGACTCCCTCTAATACTCATCTCCATGTGATACTTTAAGTCTAATTGATTTAAGAAATACCATTAATATTATTTTTCATCAAAATTCTCTATCGGAAAATAATATATTGCCCGTATATAATATATCTCCAATCCTAAATTTATCCTCAGCTTAATTTATACCATCATTTAAAAATAATTGTTTTTTAATATTGGTAATTAAATATTCAATATTGTATAATTCCCTCTTTCTTTTTGTCACGTAAGAACCCGACACACGCATATGAAATTTAAATTTCCATGTTTTTTTTAAAATTCGTATATCTATCAAAAGAATATAAGTCTTGATTTTAAAATTATTGTATGCCCAATTTTATTTATTTAATTTCAAACCTGAATGATGCATTCAAAATCATTTTATTGATCAAAACCAGTGTCGGGCAGTCACGTCGCCATTGGTGGGAAGCCTCTATGTAGGACCCACGTTCTCCAACTGTTAATCTTGGCCGTCCATTTCTATAGATGACATTGGTCAAAGGTCAAACAAACCGACGGCTGTCAACGCCGCACTTCACAGACAAATGGACGGTTGAGATGACGTGTCACATACGGCCTGTTTTGTTTTCGGTATCATTGTGCATAGGGGTGGCCATTTCGGTTATTAACCGAATAACCGAGCCGAACCGAACCGAATAAGACATAACCGTATTCGAACCGAATCCGATATCAAAACCGAACGGTTATGATTTACTTAAACTCGAAAAACCGAAACCGAAACCGAACCGAACCGAATAAAAAATAACCGAAAAAACCGAGAGAATAACCGATATTTTTTTTGGAAAATTGAACTTTTTACCAAAACCGAACCGAACCCGAACCGAAAAATAACCAAACCGAACCGAACCGGAATTTATATAAAAACCGAATGGTTATAGTTTTTCTATAACCGAAATAACCGAACCGAACCCGAACCGAAACCCGAATTGGCCACCCCTAATTGTGCAATATTCGTAAGTTGCACTGCATATACATGTTATATATATAACATGTATATTGTCTGAATTTGAAATGTATACATATAAAATTATGGCTTCATTAGAATATTCACCGTTTCACAGAATACATTTTTTGAATATAATATTTAATGGCAACTTTAAGTTAGATAATTAATTGCAACTATATCAACTTATGTATATGTATATATTATCAAACAGGTCATATATTTTACAAGAAAAAAAATGTTTTATTTTTTGAAGGGACTCCAGAGAGAGGTGCACCGAATGCAATTTGTAGAATAATTGACGCGGCGAGAATACTTAAATAATTTCTAATTATTTTATTTGAGATAAATTATGATTTTTTATAAATTATAAAATTTATGTTGCTAAATATTTATTTGGGTTTTAAATTTTTGATTTTTTTAAATATTTAATTTCAATATTCTATTGAAAATAAATAAAAATCCAAAAGGATTGATATACTAAATATTAAGGAAATTAGAACTATTTAGATAATTATATAAAGTAGGGAATATGGCGTGGAAGGGGGAAAGGAAATCACGAGGAGAAGTACAAACACATACCAAGAAAAGGTAATGGCGATTATCCTTCGAAACCAAGTAAACCTTTTGACTACCATTTACACATAGATACATACACATATATATTATACACACATATGTGCATGTATATGTATCTGTATGTGTGTATGTATATGAGTGAGTGCCTGTCTGTATCGATGGAGGGAGACGTTATTAGCGAGTGATAGAGAAATCTTTTGTCAAGTCATTTGCGACTATGCACTGAAAAATCAAAATCTTTAACCATTTTCTCATCCACATTGTCTATATTTCCATCCAATTTGGATTTCACGCCAATATATATATATATATATATATGTATGTATGTACATATATACACGTAGGGCATAATCGCGAATGTTTTATTGGATTTATTTGTGTGAGCAAAATTATCCGAAAACTGTAATCATTTGAAAATTTGATTATTTTAGATTTAGATAGTAAACACGTGTTATTTATGGATTTTGTTCTAGATTCAAATATTAAAATATTTGTGAATAGCCTAATTTATTACTAAATTTGTCATCTTTTTGCATTTATTATGAAATAATCAGATTTTTTTTTAAATTTTACTTATAAAATTTATAGAAATAATTTTTATTTTCAGTAAAAATCCATATAAAAAGCTCAACTTTGAAATTGAATAATATTTTTTTCTAGTTATTATAATTCGAATATGCTAACAAATTTAAATATAAAATCCGTAATTAACTTTAAAATCTACAATATTTTTATTTAAATTATACATAAATTTTTTCTTAAATATATATTTCTAATCCTGATTTATTTTTTTTTATCCGCATGAGCCCTAATTAGTAAAAAATTACATTTTATTATAATCTGTGTTTTTGGGTAAGGATATTATAATTTGTTATATATAGCCTTCATATTTTTAATTAAGAAGTAATCCTTCACATACTATGTTTTCATATGTACAGCCAAACTCCATTCTTGGATTAAGAAAAAAAAAAGATACAAAGTGTCTTCTAGAATCCTCTCTTCTTTTATTTGGCAATATAGTTTGCAAAATGTTTTTTTTAAAAAAAATCCAATAATTGATATTTGAAACTTTATATTAAAAATAAATAAATACAGATAGGGTCCACATATGAGAGGAAGGCATGTAAAGAAGCCATCTTTTCTCCCCATCGAGAAGGAAAAGGGGTATTTGGCCACGTCATCATTTCAAAAATTTCGAATTGTTCCAAAACTGTTCAAATGCATGAATTCAAATTGTTATGCAAAATATGTTTTGTTTGAATATTCGCACTGTTTTTAGAAAATACTAATAAATTTACGAGTCTTCTTTAGCCTGAGTAGATATGCTGCTATTATGACGTGATTTATTAAAAAAAAATATTAGATTTTTTAATGAGAGACAAATTAATTGCAAATTTGTTTATAATTGTTCTGTAATTTAGATTAAATTCGTTTCACGCGTCGAAATCGATGCAGATTTGGTAATGGGTAGATGGCACACAACTGAGAATTGTTCCTGATGAAGAATGTAATCTGGCTAATATAAACCATTTACCAAAGTTAATTTCTTTCTTAATTTTGTTGTTAATCGAAGATTAATAAGATCATTGTTGAAGAGAGAGAAGTAAGAGGCAGACGAAGAAGAAGAAGCACACCCGAAAGCTCCTGCATTGCTTCAGAGAGAGAGAGGGGGGAGGAGAGAGAAATCGGGCAGAAGCTTGTCTCTCTCTAAAACCCTATTCTTTGTCCATCATTGGGGGGTTTTCTGAGAATAGCCGAGAAGAAAGAAGAAGACTTGAGGGAGAAGGAGAGAGAAAGTCGCTTCTTTTCCGTCTTCTGCTTTGAGTGGAGCTTTCTGGTGCTTGATCTGACATTGTTGACCAGCTCTAGGCTCGGAATCAGCTTCTTGCTGAATTGGGTTCCTGTTACTTCGTCCAATCATATTACGAAACAGAGGCTGTGATTCCGGGTTTGTCTCCTGATTTGCTGTTCCTCCGACCAATCTGGTTTCTTGCCTTGTCTGAAAACGTGTTATTGGGTTCAAGGCCATGCCCATATCTTTCCTTTTCTTCAATTGAGTTTGCGTGTTTTTCTGCAATTCCTTCTCAATCATTATATATCTGAATTTTCGGATCAATCGAGATTTCGATAGTGTCCCCTGTTCTTAGTTCTTCCGTCACTGTAAGAAAGAGACAAATGTGTTCAAATTTAAATTCTCTTCTGGTCATTGTTTCTCCCAGTGTCTTTCTGCTTCATCATCGGAGTTAGATTTACGATTTTTATCGATTCAAACGGTTAATTAAATCTTTACAACTGGGGGTTTAGTATGGATTGCTGTCTCATTCAGATTCGAGTCTGCCGACAAAACTTGAACACCGTCTTTTGGTTTTATTTTCAAAGTATGGTGCTTTTTTCATCTTCGAGATGAACTCCAGAGTTTCGAGCATCCTAGGTTGTGCTTTTTGTACCATGTCCTTTTCGTACGGTTTCCGAATTTTGGGTTTGTGCCATTTTCGGTCATTTTGTCATTCTAATTTCAGCCACCAAACTTTCACTTCTGCAACACTACGAGTTGGGAGATCTCGGCTTGACTTGGGTTTATCCTTTTTCAGGTTTTGCTCAATCCGACAATTGGTGGGCATAGGAGTTTTGAAGCATTGATTGACTATCCTTGGTGAAAGGGTAGACCTTGTAGTGGCTGATGGTTACAGTATAGATCCTGTTGAAGGGCACAATCGGTTTTCTGTTTCTGTTCGTGGTGCATTGCTCTTGAGTTGAAGTTCAAAGAAATGGCACGAGGTAGGAGGAGATCGAAGCTACGTCTAAGCCATCTTTACACTTTCGGATGCCTTAGACCGAGTGCCGTTGAGGGTGAAGAACCTCATCCTATCCACGGCCCGGGATTCAGCCGGATTGTGCATTGTAATCAGCCTCATATGCACAAGAAGAAACCTTTAAGATACCGTTCTAATTATGTCTCCACGACGAGGTACAACCTAATCACTTTCTTTCCTAAGTGCCTTTACGAGCAATTCCACCGTGCTGCCAATTTCTATTTTCTGGTAGCTGCGATTCTCTCGGTGTTTCCTCTCTCGCCGTTCAACAAATGGAGCATGATTGCCCCTTTAGTCTTTGTTGTCGGGCTTAGTATGTTAAAGGAGGCTTTGGAAGATTGGCGTAGGTTTATGCAAGATGTGAAGATAAATGCCCGGAAAGCTTATGTTCGTAAAGGTGATGGTGTTTTTCGTCGTAGAACGTGGAAGAAGATTAAGGTTGGTGACATTGTGAAAGTGAAGAAAGATGACTTTTTCCCCGCCGATTTACTTTTGTTGTCCTCGAGTTATGAGGACGGGATTTGCTACGTAGAGACTATGAACTTAGATGGCGAGACAAACTTGAAAGTGAAAAGGTCATTGGAAGTGACATTGCCTACGGATGACGATGAATCCTTTGAGAATTTCAGAGCAACGATTAGATGTGAGGATCCAAACCCGAGTCTTTACACCTTTGTCGGTAACCTGGAATATGAGCGGCAAATCTTTCCTTTGGATCCGAGTCAGATTCTTTTAAGAGATTCAAAGCTTAGGAATACAGCCTATGTTTATGGAGTGGTGGTATTCACGGGTCATGATACTAAAGTCATGCAGAATTCGACAAGCTCACCTTCGAAAAGGAGTAGAATTGAGAGGACAATGGACTATATCATCTACACTCTTCTTGTCCTACTCATTCTAATCTCGTGTGTCAGTTCAACCGGATTTGCTTGGGAGACAAAGTTTCACATGTCGAACTGGTGGTACTTACGACCCGATGAGCCCGAGAACTTAACCAATCCAAGCAATCCCATTTATGCCGGGGTTGTCCATCTCATCACTGCTTTATTGCTTTACGGATATTTGATACCCATCTCTCTCTACGTTTCGATCGAGGTCGTAAAGGTCTTGCAAGCAACTTTCATCAATCAAGACTTGCACATGTATGATCATGAAAGCGGGGTCCCAGCACAAGCACGGACATCGAATTTGAATGAAGAGCTAGGACAGGTTCACACTATCCTTTCTGACAAGACAGGAACTTTGACATGTAACCAGATGGACTTTCTCAAGTGCTCAATTGCGGGTACTTCTTATGGCGTACGTTCCAGTGAAGTTGAGCTTGCTGCTGCAAAGCAGATGGCTTTTGACGTCGAAGAACATGGTGGAGAAATGTCTACTACTCCAAGGGCTCAACCTAAAGCTTATGGTTCATGGGATAATAACCGAAGTAGGCAAGAGATTGAGTTGGAGAGTTGCGTAAATCACGAAGGCGAGAATAATCCAAGAACTCCCATAAAGGGGTTTAGTTTCGAGGATATCAGACTCATGAACGGGAATTGGTTGAGTGAACCACATGCAAATGACATTTTGATGTTCTTTCGTATATTATCTATTTGTCATACAGCCATTCCCGAGTTGAACGAGACGACTGGCAAGTATACCTATGAAGCAGAATCGCCTGATGAAGCTGCTTTTCTTGTTGCTGCAAGAGAGTTTGGTTTCGAGTTCTTCAAAAGAACCCAATCGAGCGTTTTTGTTCACGAAAGGTACTCTTCTTCGGGCCGAACAATTGAAAGGTGAGGATAATATATAACTTTTATGTTGTACCCTTGCATAATTGCCTTTGAGCAAACCTTATTGAATGCCAGAAAAAAAATGCAGGGAGTATAAAGTTTTGAATTTGTTGGACTTCACCAGCAAAAGAAAGCGAATGTCAGTGGTTGTACGAGACGAGGAAGGGCAGATTCTTCTGCTATGCAAAGGAGCTGACAGGTTAGCCCAAACAGAAAATTTTAAAGCTTTTTTAAGTGACGAACGAGTAGGATGTTTTGCCCTAGCGTTCCCAGAATATATTGTTTGGTTTTTTTGTCACTTCATCCGTATCATGCAACCCTTTCTTGAAATTTGCAGCATCATCTTTGAACGGTTAGCGAAAAATGGACGGACATACTTGACACCTACTACAAGACATTTAAATGAATATGGAGAAGCTGGGCTACGTACACTAGCACTTGCTTACAGAAAGCTTGATGAGGATGAATATTCAGCTTGGAACGCCGAGTTTCTTAAAGCCAAAACCTCGATAGGTTCTGATAGAGACGCCCTGCTTGAGAGGGTATCAGATATAATCGAAAGAGACCTAATCCTTGTTGGTGCTACTGCTGTGGAGGACAAACTGCAGAAAGGAGTATGAACTAATCCTGAAGTCCAATCCTTTTTCCATCTTGTTTACATTTATTTAGTTTTGTTTCCATGGCTGTAGGTTCCACAATGCATAGATAAACTTGCCCAAGCTGGCCTCAAGTTATGGGTTTTAACTGGGGACAAGATGGAAACTGCAATCAACATCGGGTTAGTAACTTTGCTTTACTTTGAATGTAACATAGAAATGAGAAAAGCTGCTTTATCTGTTAAGTTTTAATGATTCAATTGCTTGTTGTGAACTGCAGATTCGCTTGTAGTTTACTTCGACAAGGCATGAAACAAATCTGCATTACAACCATGATTTCAGATGGAGGCTCCCAAGACTCCAACGGGGTATGTATTGCGATAAAAAAAAGGGTTTCCGATGCCAAGAATTGATAAAACACTGCATCAACACTTACTAAAATTCCTTGGCTTGCCAATCAGCTGAAAAGCTTATAAATTGTTCACTTTTGTAAAAAAGAAACCAAAGTTGCTTGAAGAAGCAGACCTTAAAACCGAGGTTAGGGTTCTTGAAAGAGAGCTGATAGGTATGAGTTTAGAGCTCTGCTTAAGAGAGATATAATGATTCAATTGATTCTTGAGTGATCTCTCCTCTAACTAAAATCTGAAACTCATTTTGCATTTCCATCATTGAATCAGGGCATTAAGGAGAATATCTTGAATCAAATCACTAATGCTCTACAAATGGTCAAGCTGGAGAAGGATCCACATGCCGCTTTTGCTTTAATCATTGACGGGAAAACTCTAACTTATGCGCTGGAGGATGATATGAAGTATCAGTTCCTGGCATTGGCAGTCGATTGTGCATCAGTCATTTGCTGTCGTGTCTCTCCCAAGCAGAAGGCTTTGGTATATTCCCTTTTCATTTTTCTCTTTTCCTAGCATTTATCGCCCAGCTATATAATTTACAAGAAAAATGATAGATAAAGATTAGTTTTTTCTTCTTTTATTTATCGTCTGTTTCGTTTTTCTATACAAAGGTAACAAGGTTGGTAAAAGAGGGAACTCGAAAAACGACATTGGCAATCGGTGATGGTGCAAATGATGTGGGAATGATTCAGGAAGCTGATATCGGTGTAGGCATTAGTGGGGTGGAAGGTATGCAGGTCAGTGATTTCTCTTCCCATCAAACTCTTAAGAATACATTTCTCGGGTAAATTTGTGTGTTTTTATGGCTGTTTCTCCTGTAACCTTTGTTCTTGGTGTGGGAAAATGTCTCTGGATGTAGGCTTAGTTTCAATCTGCTTATTCATTCACCCATCTCTACATTTTTGTCAAATCCTGTTCTTGTGCAGGCTGTTATGGCTAGTGATTTTGCTATTGCACAGTTCCGGTTTTTGGAAAGGCTTCTCGTCGTCCATGGACACTGGTGCTACAAAAGAATAGCTCAAATGGTAAATATACGCTTGTGTGCCTATATTTGTCCACATCCTGTTCTACTGTAAGTAGTTCCGGTTTCTTACATATATGTTTCTTCTTCCAGATTTGTTACTTCTTCTACAAAAACATTGCCTTTGGTCTCACTCTCTTCTACTTCGAGGCGTTTACCGGGTTTTCTGGCCAGTCAGTATATAATGACTACTACCTGTTACTCTTCAATGTTGTCCTTACCTCGTTGCCAGTGATTGCATTAGGAGTCTTCGAACAGGACGTTTCCTCTGAGATCTGCTTGCAGGTGGATTTCGTTACAGATTTTGCCTTGACATGTGAATCATGAAGCTAACTGATCTTAACTCATGCACAAAATCTTTGGTTTTTTCATTCTACAGTTCCCGGCATTATACCAACAAGGATCAAAAAACTTGTTCTTTGACTGGTATAGGATACTTGGGTGGATGGGCAATGGTGTTTACTCCTCTCTTGTCATATTCTTCCTCAACATCGGAATTATATATGAACAAGCTTTCAGAACTGGTGGCCAGACAGCTGACATGGATGCCGTTGGCTCAACCATGTTTACTTGCATTATCTGGGCAGTGAACGTTCAGATCGCTCTAACGATGAGCCACTTCGCTTGGATCCAACATGTCCTGATCTGGGGAAGCATCGGTTTATGGTATCTGTTCCTCGCACTATACGGGATGATGCCCCCGAGTCTTTCTGGAAACATCTACAGAATTCTTGATGAGGTTCTTGCGCCTGCGCCCATATATTGGGCAGCCACATTGTTGGTCACAGTGGCCACTGTTCTTCCCTACTTCACTCACATATCTTTCCAGAGATCCTTGAATCCACTGGATCATCATATCATTCAAGAGATCAAATACTACAAGAGAGACGTCGAGGATACAATAATGTGGACCCGAGAGCGTACAAAAGCACGGGAGAGGACTAAGATTGGGTTCACGGCCAGGGTTGATGCTAAAATCAGGCATTTAAAATCAAAGCTTAATAAGAAACAATCGAATATGTCTCAGTTTTCAACTCAAGACACAATGTCCCCAAGATCATTATAGATTTCTGATATTCGGGTTTCTTTAGAAATCTCTCTTAGGGTATTCTTTCAAAACTTTCAGTATGCAGAAGCTGGGCATTCTCCAGGTTCATCCTCTAGTAATGGTGGATTGATCGAGCTATTCTCTGGTTTTTGATACAGATGTTCACCAGAGACAGATGTTGATGCTGTTGTGTGTTAAAAGGAAAAAAGAAAAGGGGTTTGAGCGAGTTGCAGTGAGAGCGTGTAAGAGAGTAGGTGATGGTTTTTCGTCTCCCTTGGGTTCTCTTGTTGTTGAGAGGCTTTCTTACAAGACTTGAATCAGAAACAGACTATACATAGGTCCTTGTGTATAGTTTTAGGACAGAATGCAAGTATGCAACATAACAGTATCCCATCAACATCTTGTCTTACTTTGTTTTGGCCAACAACCTTTTCAAATCATTTCATGATTCTCTGACACTGACATCAAGCAAGATGCTGTCTTTAGGTTTTACCATGGCCATATATATTCATTTGCCATCTGAAGTGTTGCTGTTGCATATCCGCATACTGTAGCTTCTTCTGTGCTTTTGTAATGTTCACTGCTTGTCCTTTTCTTTATGAGAAGAAAGGGTTACAAAGAACCAAACCTGGCTTGTGGAACTGAGTATAGTGTTGTGTCAGAATTAGGTTAATCTTCTTCTGATGCAAGATCTCTTAGCTTATCCAGCAATGGCGACAGGCCAGAGGCGAGATCGGGTCTGTCCTTTTTCCTCGGCTCACAACACTGCAAAGCCGGTTTAGCCAATGCCAAGGTTTCTTCCAATGGCCAATCTTCTACATTTGGATCATATATGTGTGTGTACATATATATATATATATCATTATATTGATCATGTATGTAATCTGATGGCCACCGTCGGCCATCGCTTTTATTTTGCTCAGCGACATCTCCGATCAAGCCCCAAACCCTAAATCTCTGTCTTAATGGATCTCAGTTACTTGCGTTACAAGAATAAGGCAAGAACAGAGCCGTTTCTATTTCTGATATAACCTCACAGCAACTACTTCTTCATGTCTTTGATCTCCGACACAAAACTGAACCCAGTTGTGCCTCCGACATGAATCTCAAAATCTCCAACGGTGGAGGAGGAAAGCCAAAATGGTCAATAAATAATAACTGGTTGCAAAATAAACTTTTTATATTAGCTCTCAATTTGTCATCATCGTTGATGATTATTATTATTATTATTATTATTTGGTATAATATTATTATTATGAATGGTAAGCCATTTTTTTTATGTTGAGGAATTTATTTTAGTTGCACTGGAATAATGTTGGACTTGACTTTGTCGGTGGCGGTGTTATTTATTGAATGACAAGTCAACTCTCACGGAAATTTTAGTATTTGTTCTAGTTATTGTAACCCAAAGAAAATGAATTTATTTATTAAAAAAAACGTATATAACTGCTCTAACTTTTACAAAATTTTATATAAATAGCTAAATTATAAAATTTTTATATAAATATCTAAAAATTTTAAAACTTTATAAAAATATCTAAATTTTTAAAAATTTCTCAAATAAAATTAAAATCTATTAATGATATTTAATTTATAATATAATCTATAAAAAAAATTGATAAATTAACATTCGGATTCGTTAACAAATATTGTTTTATATTATTTTATTTACGAGATTTTTAAAAATATTTGTATTTCAAGATTTTTTTAGATATTTATATAAAAAATTTATAATTTAAATATTTATTTAGAAAATTTATAAAAATTTAAAATATTTATATACGATTTTTTAATTTTTTTTTAATATTTTCATACAAATTTATATTTAGATGGTGTTTGTTAGGGGTGGACAAAATAATCGAACCCGAATAACCGAATCGAATCTGACCGATAAATACCCGAATCGAACCGAACCGAATAAAATTAAATAACTGTTTGGTTATGATTTTTTGAAACCCAAAATAATCGAACCCGAACCGAACCGTACCGATTAAAAATTATTAACCATTTGGTTATAAATTTTTATAAACCGAATTAACCGAACCCGAACCGAACCGAACCGAACTATTTATATATCTTCATTTATATATATTTATATACATATATGAATATTTATATTTTTGATTTAATAATTATTTTATTATATTTTAAATGCATTTTATCATTGTTATTATTATTTTTAAAGTTTGTATTTTATCATTGTTTTTAAAGTTTGTGTGATATAAACATTAGAAAAAAATATCTTTATTTATTTAATAGTTTTATATCAAAATATAAATTTAGATATTATTATTTTATATGTTAAAATAATTATGATAATATTTTATAATATATTATATTTGAATATTTTTAATTATAAATGAATTTATTTTTTAAATATTATAATCGAACCGAAACCGAACCAAATCTTTATTTGGTTATAGTTTGGTTATAGTTTTAAATAGATAAAACCGAACCGAACCGAACCGAAATCGAACCGAACCGAACCGAATAAAATTAATTAACCGTTTGGTTATGAGTTTTAATAATCTGAAATAACCGAACCCAAAATAACCGTAACCGATTAACCCGTAACCGACCGTTCGTCTACCCCTACTGTTTGTTGGTCGACAAGTGTCCATGGACGTGACCTTTTAAGAGAAAAATTAAATAAGGAAAAAGGCAGAAAATAATGAAAAGGACAAACGTTTCAAACGATGCGAGACAACAAGCGCATACGTGGCGCCCGGACAGAGCCTACGGTAATAAATACACAAAGATTATAATTACAATTATAAAAAAGAACCAAAGAAAAATAAAAAGAAACATAGAGAAAAAGCATTTCCTCCGCACATTATTCCCCCTTCTCTCCAGTCTGATAGAGTAGAGCCTCTGGGCAAAGCCAAAGCGTTGAGAAGCTTCTTCACTCCGTTCTTGTTTTCTCTCCGTTTAATCAGTTTTTATTTTCTCGAATGCGAGTATCTTTGATTCAACCGGTAAGCTCCCTTTTTTTCTTTATCCTATGGTTTTTTTGTGCGTTTTTTTTTCCTTTTTTTATATATGTTCGTCGTGTCAGTAGCTGTACTCGGAGGATTACTGATATGAAATCCCCCTGTCCTCTTTTCTGTTTTTGAATCGTGTGATTTCTACAGCAAATGGGTAAATCTTTTTTCCTTTGATTTGTTCCAAGCAAAGCTTGAAAATCTGGTTTTGTTGTTGTTAGATCGAGGGGAGAACCCAACCCATGTTGTGGTGGCATATGTGTCTAGGAAGATATAAAAAAAGGTTCGACTTTTTAGGGTATTCTTGTGATTCGTGTGTATTAATTTCTTCCCCTTTTTCCTTTTCAATCGATTCCTTGTTTTTTTTTTCTATCTTCAATTTCACATGACCCTTTGTTCTTGACTGGATAAAGTTTTGAGCTTTGAGTGTCTTGTCGTCTCTGGATAGGGTTAAACTTTAAGGGGGTACTGATAGCTGGATAGGGTTTTAGGGATTTGCAGCTGGTCCTGATGATTTTGAGTAGTGATCAAATCTTGTGAAATACAGAGGATCCGAGGCATAGATCCGTTGGTTTCCGCCAGATCTCTTCATTGGTATGCTCTTGTTCTTGATTTGCTCTCTCTGCCTTATCCGTGTTAACTATGCGAGGTTCGTGTCTGAAATGGATGAAGTGTTACCGGAGAGATTTGGTAGCGAGGGGAAGAAAATGATGGAAATTATTGGATGGTTTGAGCCCATCTCGGAGAAGTTGTAGCCATTCAGCGTTTAAAGTAGAAAAATTCATTACATTAGCGGTAGCGGCGGAATTTCTGATACCAAATATTGGTCTGAGAAGGTGATGGAAGAGATGTCTCCAGCAGTTGCCATGACTTTGAGTTTGGCTAACTCCATTTCCGATAACTCGGGGATCTCATCACCGGTGGAAATCACTCGGCTAAAGCTTGTTACTGATGCGGCCGGCATGTTATCTGGTTCGGCAAATCAAAGTTGTAATAACATCGAGACAGACTCTGCACTGGAAGTGGATTCAGAGTTAGAGGAGAAAGGTCAAGTAGGAGGACCCGAGTCTTCTGCAAATGTCTGTGATGAGACTGTTCAAGAAACGGACGAAGATGAGGTATTATCGGTCGTGGGGGAGGACGCGAGTGCAGTCATCAGCGAAGGGTTATTAGTTGTGGATACTGGCTCGGAAATAAGCTTGCCAGATACAATGGAGATAGAAAACGGGCGTGTTATTGCAAAGGCGATTATACTGGGGGAGACGAGCATAGAGCAGGTTCCAGCAGCGGAAATCCTTATCATGAGCGTGAATCCAAATGCGAAAGCTTCAGATGGGTCTGTCCTGAATGCTTCAGAGGTGGTCATTCGGTTGCCCGAAGAAAAGAATCATCTCTCAAAAGCGGGGAGCAGGAGTGTGTTTGAGCTGGATTGTATACCTATATGGGGCATGGTTTCGATCTGTGGGAACAGGCACGAGATGGAGGATAAGGTTTCCGTTTTGCCTCATTTTCTGAAAATACCGATCAAAATGCTGATCGGGGATCGTGTTATTGACGGGATGAGCCCCAGTCTCACTCACCTCACTGGGCACTTTTTCGGAGTTTATGATGGCCATGGGGGCTCACAGGTATGTTGTAATTCCGAGAGTTCTTTGACCGCTCTAAGCGCAAGTTGTTTTGTCCCGTTCCTTTTGTCGGTAAATGAATCTGAAAAAACATTCTGAATGATGTTTTCTTTTGATCCGAGCCTTTTGTATTGTATAGTGGTTGACTGGGAAAGAGATCCTTGCAGGTTGCTGACTATTGTCGTGAGCGAGTCCATTATGCTTTAGCCGAAGAGATTAACCGAAGCAAAGCTGAATTAGATAATGCGGATAAGGGCGAGAGTAGGCAGGTTCAGTGGGAAAGAGCCTTTACCCGTTGCTTTCTAACCATCGATGATGAGATTGCAGGGGGCAGACCAAATACCGGTTCTTCTGACGTTGTTCTCGAGGCCGTTGCTCCCGAGACCGTAGGATCCACCGCCGTGGTTGCTTTGGTTTGTTCGTCACATATTATTGTTGCCAACTGCGGTGATTCAAGAGCGGAGAGCGGTTTTATACCGCGGCAAAGAATCAATGGCTTTATCTATTGATCACAAAGTAATGCAATGCTTTTCCAGTTTTCCTCTTCTCAGGTTTCTCCAGGATTTGAGAACTTAAAGTCCGTTGATCGTGAGGCTAATTTTCTTTGCAGCCGGATAGAGAAGACGAGTATGCGAGGATAGATGAATCCGGAGGGAAGGTTATACAGTGGAATGGAGCTCGTGTTTTTGGTGTTCTCGCTATGTCGAGGTCCATTGGTAAGTGTTCTTTGCCAATTCCAACCCTTCCTTCACTTGAATAAAAAGTGTTTGTACCCATGAAGAGGTAGGGTTGGGTATCGATCGGATATCCGTGATTTTTTGGCTTATCAAAATCGAAACCGAATGTCTAGGGTCTTATGATACCGATCTTGGACTCATTTTGGTCGAGTAACCAAAGATTGGGTATCCGGGATAATTTTCGATTGCTCAGGTATCCGAATTCGGGTATAAATACGAAATTTCAAAACGAGTTGACCAAGGTCGGGTATCTGAATTTTCGGTTTGCTGAACGCGAACCGAAACGTGAACAGATTTCAGTATGTCAAAGCCCGCAAGAACATAACTCTCCAAGAGGAAACATGAATACCCGAGTTTTCGCCTCTGGACCTCTTTTGCAGGTGACAGATATCTGAAGCCATGGATAATCCCGGAACCCGAGGTAACGTTCATACCACGAACCCGGGAAGACGAGTGCCTCGTACTGGCAAGCGACGGGCTATGGGACGTGATGACAAACCAGGAAGCATGCGAAACGGCCAGGAGGCGGATCCTGCTGTGGCACAAGAAGAACGGGAGCCCGGCCTTAGCCGAGAGGGGCAGAGGGGCGGACCCGGCGGCTCAGGCCGCGGCCGAGTACCTCTCCGTGGTTGCCCTTCAGAAGGGGAGTAAGGATAACATGTCCGTCGTTGTGGTGGACTTGAAGGTTCAGAGGAAGTTCAAGAACAAGTCTTGATGTCAGTCTCCCTCCTTTTTTTCTCATTTTATTGATTCCACGTTGTCTGTCGGGATGGGGGAAATAAAGAAAAGGACGAAAAAAAAATGAGTGCAAGGTCCATTTATTTTTTTCCTGCGTGTGTATTAAGAAAGGAATAGAAGAAGTGTTTTTGTTAGTAGGGGGAAAATGTAATGGATGGATGGATGGTGATGGTGATGGTGATGGTGATGGTGATGGTGATGGTGATGGTGAGTGAGGAAATTCTTTGGATAATTAAATAAAATTGAGCAGACAAACGCATTGGTGGGCGTGCCGGAGTGGTTATCGGGCATGACTAGAAATCATGTGGGCTTTGCCCGCGCAGGTTCAAATCCTGCCGCTTACGTTTTGTTCATTTTTCAACTAAATAAAAGCCTGTGGAAAAAATGTTCAGCTATTTTAATTTACTAATTACATAATTTGAAAATGATAAATGCAAATAATACCAACGATTATTTTATATATTATTACATAATCAAAATCTAGTTTATTCGTCTGACCGTCCACGTGATCCCTTTCTGAAAAAGTTCACCAGCATCCTCTCTTTGTGAGCCACGTCATCTTATCCATAAAAGGAAGACATAATCGTGTGCTCCGCGTTATACGCTAAGGAAAAGTTTAAGCCGCCCATTCCGATTACTGACGCGTGGATGACACGTGTCATGATCCAGCACTTGATTTTACGCCCCTCACTGAATCCGTGGATCGTTTCGTGATCTGCTCCAACTATATCGGATTTTTATTTATCAATTCACAATTGTATAATATAAAATATTATTATCGATTTAGTGACAATAATATATATCTGTATATATATCAACAACAAATTTTAAATTTGTATAAGGAGAAAAGACTGACTTATGCATACTGTAATAGAAATATTTAAATATCTGTAAAAAACATATTTTCTATCAATGAAATTGAAACCTAAATTAAAACACAAACGACAGAAAAAAAAACTTACAATCGAATGCGTATATTTTTTTTTTCAAAAATGTAAAACATAAATTAAGAAAATAATAAAATCGAAACAAAAAACAATAATACCTCCGGTGTCTTGAGATTTGCAAAGACAAAAAAAATGGTATTGAACGAATTAGTGGCATCCAAGTCTACATTGATTTCAGAGAACAATCCATTCTTTATTTTAATACAATCTTTAAAAAAAAACATTACATATTGAATATAAAGATTCTCACAGATAAAAAAAAATACAAGACTAACTCTCGTCATTAATTATAAGATTGTGAGATCTAAGATTCGATTTCTACAAAATAAATTTTAAGAAAAAGATAAATTCAAGTGGATATAACAAACCCAAAAAAGATACTGAAATTAGATTTATTCCTCTAAAATCAGTTATATCATTTTTATTTATTTTATTTCATATCCAAATTTGGTAACTATTGCTATTTCAATGAAAATTTAAAATTAATCATAATAGAATTGTTTCTGAAAATTGATAGGGCAAAAACGTGAAATCGGAATAAAAAGATAAACCGGGACCGAAGTCGGTTAGGACCAAACCCTAAACCGGCGTCTTCTTACCCCGAAAAACTTGTAACTCTCTCTCTCTCTCTCTCTCTCTCTCTCTCTCTCTCTCTCTCATATGTCATGCAAGAGAGTCGAGGCGCAGTAAACCCTAGCCCCCTCTCTCTATTGACACTGCATAGCTTTTTCCTCTCGTTCGGATTCGCTTCCTCTCCATATACATACATCTCTCGCGCGCGTATCTCCGTCGAAGGTATTGGACCTGTCCCGATGAGATTTTCCTGTCGCTTGCGGCGAGGATGATCGTAACTCCGGTAAGGTCAATTTCTGGGTTCCGACTTCGATCGATTCAGAGATGTATCTAAATTCGCGTGGTTTGAGCGATCGTGTTGGATCCAAGACGTGGCTGCGCAGGAGGAAAAAATGCCGTCTTCTCTTGGTTTGATGATCTCTGCCTTCTGAAATCCTCCCTGTTATTGCTGGCGAATTTGTTTCTGACAGTTTTGTGCTTGTAAAATCCTAGGGTTTATAGAATCTCCGGATGTGAGTGGGATTTTCTTCGTTGTTCTTGAGTTAGGACGGTTTTGCATAGGTAGAGACCGTAGCTCTGAAACTGTTAAACACCAGTGAAAAGTGGCGAAGATGAATCTTGGAGCGGCCGAGGAAGAATCGGCTCAGGAGATTCACATCCCAGCTGATATCAATTGGGAAATGCTCGATAAATCGAAGTTCTTCTTCCTCGGTGCAGCCTTGTTTTCAGGGGTATCAGGAGCTCTTTACCCTGCGGTTCTGATCAAGACAAGGCAACAAGTTTGCCAATCTCAAGTTTCCTGCGTCAGGACAGCGTTTGCGCTTGTCAGGCACGATGGTCTAAGGAGTTTGTATAGAGGATTTGGTACGTCTTTGACGGGAACAATCCCTGCTCGGGCCTTGTACATGGCAGCCTTGGAGGTCACGAAGAGTAACGTAGGCTCCGTGGCTGTTAGTTTAGGGTTTACAGAGGCCAAGGCTGCTGCTTTGGCCAATGCTGTCGGGGGCCTGAGTGCTGCAATGGCTGCTCAGCTCGTGTGGACTCCGGTTGACGTTGTGAGCCAAAGGCTTATGGTTCAAGGAGGCAGTGGACTGGCGGTTAATGCGTCGAGGTGTAAATACGTCAACGGGTTCGATGCATTTAGAAAGATCGTCAAAACTGATGGGCTGAGGGGATTATACAGAGGGTTCGGGATATCGATTCTGACTTACGCTCCATCTAACGCGGTCTGGTGGGCATCTTACTCGGTTGCACAAAGGATGGTTTGGGGCGGAATCGGGTGTTATGTCTGTAAGAAAGACAGTGATGAAGCAAACAATACGATCAAGCCCGACTCCAAGACGGTAATGGCTGTTCAAGGAGTGAGTGCCGCCATGGCAGGTAGTGTCTCTGCTCTGATCACAATGCCACTGGACACGATTAAGACGAGATTGCAGGTTCTAGACGGCGAAGATAGTAGCAGCGGGAAGCGGTGTGGGCCGACAATCGGGCAAACGGTTCGGAATTTGGTAAGGGAAGGTGGATGGATGGCTTGTTACAGAGGACTCGGGCCGAGATGTGCTTCAATGTCGATGTCTGCAACCACTATGATCACAACCTACGAGTTCTTGAAGCGGCTCTCTGCAAAGAACCAAGAGGGTTTCGCCCTGAAATGACGATGACGGTGACAATGGATCAGAACAGAAGATCTGATGTCTTTTTTCTTCTTTTTCTTGTTCTTGTTCTTCTATCGTTCTGTCAAGTTTCTTTCCATCTCACTCTCGTAACGAATGTATCAAATCTTTGGTGTTTATAAATAAGAAAATGTTATTTTTAATTTGCATCGTCGTTTTGTTAAGTATCATTTATTACTAATATTCATTTGTTTTTCTAACATATAGATGTGAACCGTATGACAATATTAATCAATACAATGTTCTACAAATACAATATGATACAAGTAAAATTTGATAAGTTGTAGAGAATTATATATTTTGATTTTATTTTAGATTATCTAGTTGTTTCGGGTCGTAGTTTTTGTATGTTAATTAACTCGTTCGTTTCGTGTTTCTTCATATATTACTCTTTTCCACGTATTTTATAACTTGATTGAAATGACGTGGATTCAAATTCATAAATATGATTATTTATATTTGGAAATTTTAATAAACGGATGTAATTATCGGAACTATTTAAAAAAAGATGGGTCGTTGTTATTACATCAGTATGAACATCTAACGATCATATTTTATTTGATAATGTGTTTATAATTAGCAATTTACAGCAATGAAATCGTTAGCTTCTTGATTTTTTTTTTTAATAATATATATTTTAACATTGCAAGAATCGTATCTCTTGGTAATAGAATCGTCGTAGAATCTTCTCGGTTTTCGCTCATGTAAGATTGAAGATATTTTTTTTCTCTGAATTGTCACAAATAAACAAATAATTTTATAATCTGAAGATTGTCAACGGCGAAATGGTAATAATAATAATAATAATATAATCATTTCACCCCCAAATGTATCGCTCTTCACATAAAATCAACCGAACCACATTGTCTTAATTCCACATCATTTCTTTTTACCGGTTTAGTTCGGTTCAATTCATGTTATCCAACATAAGTTCGTTTGTGTTTATCCAAACCGAAACAATCATCTTAGTACCGGTTTCTCGAATTTTTAATTGGGGACATATTTCATGTCAAATTGGGTGTGCCCATGTGTGTGTGTATATATATATGATTACAAGTTTGTGATTTTATGACACACTTGAATTTATAGCACTCCCATATATCCCCATTTGTTTGATTAAAAAAATATTTTTTTTTAATAAAATTTATCACATTTTAATCAAATTTTATAAACGTCTCCATGAAAAAATTGTGTTCATCACATGTTAAAAATAATTTTTTTCTAGATATACACTTGATTTAATAGCATTCCCATTATGAAATCACACAAACAGATGATTCATTGTGGCACAGAACGACAAAAACAAAGCTGAGAAGTGAGTTTGTTCGGTTTGGTTCAAGAGATTGTCTGTCTGAACAACAAACTGCAGAAGAAGAAGAAAAAACACTTAAAAGAGAGACACAAAACTAAAGCAGCCAAGGATGACTTCCCTGTGGGGGGGAACTTCAACAAGCACCATATCTCCAATCTCTTCTTCAGATGCGTACAGAGAAATGATGCACATTCCCACCGCCACCTCCATGCATTTCACCAGATCGATCTCGGAAATTCGTGGCTCGGGTTAGGGTTATCTCGGACGGGTAATCCGGCAACTGGAATTCCGGGTTTCCAAAGATATCAGCACTGTCTGATGCGCTCGTGATGTCGGAGCAAGAAGTGGTCGAACCGTGATGTTCTTTGCTGTTTTCCAGGTGGTGATGAATCTCGAACCGAGACCGAGACATGTTCTTGTTCCCCTCCATCTGTTGCTCTGCACCGCCATGCTCGGATTCTTTAAGCTTTTTCGTGTTTAGGAATCTTCCACCAGATCCCCTAGGCCTTTTCAGAGCATGAATGTGCCGAGATTCATACCCGCCTGCCATAAACATCGGTAACTCATCATTATCATACTGTTTCGGGTAAATGCTTGTGCCCGGACATGAGGAGAGGTAAAGAAACAAGTGACGGGTACGATAACATAACGTGTTCCATCTAAGTATGGGAGTTACAAGATCAGCACGAGTTCACAGATGATAGCGAATGTTACCTTGCGGGATTTGATTAGTTTGTTCTGTGCCTCCTGCTTGGCACGTTGCTGCCGCCTCCTTAGAATGGCATGGTACTGCTTCGCATTGACAAAGACCGGCTCATTTTCCATGAGGTTTACGGGCAGCGGAACTCGAGAGGGGACGAAACCCACCATTTGGGGACTGCACATCTGCAAGGACAAATCTCATGGGACATAAATATACATACATATGTATATTACTCAAGAATGCTTCAGATAAATCATTAAAAAAAAAAAGAGCATTCCTTCGTTTCAACGGAAGATACTTACCGTTACTGTTGCCTGTGGCGCATAAGTGGCAGTTAAATAGCCACCGAACTGCGGTTCAGCACAATGGAGAGAAAAATGAGCCTGCAACATGAACCACATGTAAAGTAAGATACCATTGCTAATCCACTGGTCCAAAATAACCGTGATAATTAGATTTATAAGCTACCTGAGACGGAGCGAAGTGAATATCGGGGAATCCCGTTGGCGAGGCCGATCTAACATTATCTACAAATGCCTTATCTCGAGCTTCTCCATATCCTGAACAAGAAATTTCAAGAATGAAGCATTATTCTGTATATACCCGAGAAATCGAGCGTAAAGATCATATCCTCCGTCTTTACAACTAATGACGGATGAAAACCCGGTATTGTTAACACAAACCTGATTGTGTTGAAAACGAGATTTGTCTGGAGAGTTTACTGTCTCCCCTACTTGCAACTTCGGTATAAGACTGACCAGTGGATTGAGTTGAAGATGAATCATGGTCCTGAAAACTCATCTGCTTTGTGTTTTGTAGATGCTTGGGCATTGAATCCACTTTCAAGATCAGTGATTCAGTCATTGTGGGGTTGAATGGGAAGATCGATCTTCTCTATGAACCGACAAGCAGGCAATACCGAGACAAGCTTTATCAGTAACATATCATTCAACCATGCATGAAATCAAGATTCAGATTGTTATTGGACATGATGGTGATGAGCACATATCATGATCAATCCTTTTTGTTAATGGTGATTTATACAGTGAAAAGCCCTGAAGTTAAGAGCTCCAAATCGTAGTGGATCTTGATTCATGGTTTTTGCCATTGAGGAAACAGATATAAGATGCAGAAACCAGCAACCAGAAGCGAAGAACAAGAACCTTGGACAGGACAGTCGACTAGACAGAATCTGAAACTCCACAAAGGTGAAGAAAAATCTAAAAACATCCCATGAATTCGATGGAATTCAAGGAAACAGGACAGAGATTTGTTTCTTCAAGACATGTTTGACAAGAAAAGTATCGAGGATCAAGGACAAAGAAGCGGTTGACCCCCAAATGGGGGAAAGATCCCAGAAACAAAATACGGATTAAACTGGGAAGAAAAGAGGTTGTTTCTATTAAGAAATCGCCAAAAACATCTGTGAATACTGAGATGAACCCTAATCCGGAATCTAATCATACTCAGAACTATCATGGACAGGTAAACAACTTCGCCGGAAAACGCAGCTTTCCGACCAAGAAAACCCCAACCCACCACCGGTTTTTTGGTCCGAAGGCGTTGTTGGCTTTGGAAAACATTTCAGTTGCAGAATTCTCCAAATCAGGGCATGGAAATCACACGCCGCCACCAAACAGATGTACCAAAATCGTACAGAGGACAAATGAAGACGAATCACAATTCAGAGTCAGGGAGAGAGAGAGAGAGAGAGACCTTCTTAGGTATTCGTTGGAGCAAGGAAGAACAACAAAGCTGATTTCTGCATGTCTTCTGGTTTCTCCAGAACAAGTGAACCGAACCTCTCTCTATATATATATATGTATATATCTACACTTGTCTCTGTCTCTTTCTCTCTGTCTGCATCTATCTTCTTCTGTCCTCTTCTATGTCGCCTCTCTCTCTCTCTCTCAAGTTTTCTGGGCAGCCACCATGTCCAAGAACACCACCACCACCACTTTCTGGTTCATTATTTATCTTTAGAGCTTAAATATTTAATAACAATTGCCTTTTTTATCATCCCTTTGACATTCAAAGTGAAGATGATCTCTCTCTTTTTTTTTTTTTGTGGAGCCTTTTTTTTAAAATGGCTAATCGCAGTGCCCATAATGTCTTGTCGTCTTCTGATTAATCATAATTTTTATTTTATTAACACTCTTAATTAAGTTTAGCCGCCCTACAAATCATGTGGTCTTAACTACACGCGCTCCTCTTTTTTTTGTTCTTTACATGAAGATATTTTTTTAATTATTGATCTTTTTATAAAGTAATAGACATGTTTAACTATAGATTTTAAATTCGAACAATTTGGTGTAAATTAGAATGGATTTATTGTTTTCTTAATAATTTAATTAATATCCTAATAAATAAATGATTAAGCATCGTTTTATTCGAACATGATGTTTCCCAATTGAGCAACTTCCGATTCTTTTCAATTTTACAAAAAAATTAAATCTATTCTATTTTAATATCCAATTTAATTTTACTAATATTCAAAATTTTAGATTCGATTTTTATTATTAAAAATATATATTTTTCAAATAGAATTTGATTTTTATTCATTAATCTAATTTTTAGATTAGATTTGATAAATATACTAATACAAATTATTCGATTAATGAATAAAAAGAAAATACTTCAAAAATAAAAATAAAAAAACATGTCATGTCATAGATGTAATGGAAGACAAACGTCAAATAATGGTTAGAAAGAGTTTTTTATTTATATATATACACATCATACTTGTGTGGTTTTGTCATCATCTACCAAACCAAAACATTGAGTGTGCCATTAAAGTTTTAAAGGGAGAGCTTCATTTCATTTGCAAGTAAAGCAAATATTATTGTGCATTACCAAAGTCCTTGGAAAAGACCAAACATAATTATTATTATTATTATTTATTATTTTCTTTTTAGGCCCATGCACTTTTCTACACGTGGACATCCATCCAGCTTTGATCAAAATGCATTTCCACGTGTCATTTCTAGTGGATTAGATCTTCTTTTGTTTTTATTGGTTTATGCATTTGGTCCGTTGCAGTTATATGTCGCTTTGGACTCGATGCATGTCCCCATTTTGTAATATATACACTGTATTTTTGTATGCGTTTTCCCATTTGTCATTTTCCCAAAATCGTTCCCTCTAACTGCTAACCAAATTATATCCATATTTCAATTGAATATATATTATATATAAACTATATAGATATTATTTTCAAATTAAATTGAATTTAAATAAAACTGAATACTTTTTTTTTTATTAAAATCAATATTTTTTAGTAAAATCTAATCTCTGGTTTAATAATTGATCAAAGACAAAAGATTGGGCTCTTACCTTAATCAATGATTCACTCTCTTAATCTCTAATTAACAATCTGTTTCATCACAAATCCAAAGTGACAAATGCACGTATATATATATGGTTACTCCTATACTGCCGTTGAAGCATAAAAAGACACAGATATCAATATTTCAAAGTTACATATTCCACAAGTTATGATGTAATGAAACCTACAAAAGTATGTGGCGGCATACGGAGTACGGACCAGAAACCTTGGTTACAAGCAAACTGTTACAGCTATGGAATCAAGAAGTGTACTAACAGTTTCCCGGGTTCTGGTTATAGACCCATGTCGCCAAACTCTCTACATACACTCAACAACAAAACCAGCAGACGAAATTCCCACCGTCTCGACCCTTTCTCATCTGATCAGCGTCGAATGCGATCAGAGATCCACTCTGACGTCGCTGCTTGAATTTCTGATTCTGTTTTCGGAAGTAGAGACAGCGGGGTTACAGAAACCTGTTTCAGTTTCACCCCAGAACAGGGTGTAACATGAAAGTAGATTCAGAACATGAAACATATTGGTTCCTTCAAAAACAAAAACATGGTCGCTTCCAACTTACAAATCCATCTTCAACTGCTTTCCAATCCAAATCATCCTCCATATCTTCTTGTCCCTTGTCCAGAAACTGTCAACATATATATATATATACAGATTCTCATCAACGATGAACACATCTTATTCTCATCATACTGGAGAGATACCAACACCTTCTTTACCTCTAGTCGGAAGTACTTTTTGACACGGTTATCAGCTTTCCCGGCAATCCCGACCGATTCAATCTCCACAATACTCTTCCTCTGTGTGGCCAAACGGCGAGCTGCCCCCTGAGATAGTCAGCCATCCATCTTTTTAACTCGGATTCTAACTTAGAAAAAAACAACAATTGGCTGAGGATGAAACCATCTGAACTAAACTCACAGCAGCTGAAGCATCTCTACTGAGCTGGGCAAGCTGGAGTCCTAAGCTCTGTTGGTTGGACATGAAGTTCCCGGCACCTGGGTGACGATTTACTGAAACAGCTTGCCAACTCGGACTATGTCTCCACATGCTTTGTCTCGTTACTTTAAAACCCTGATCATATATATATATATATATAACGGCAAGGTAACATATTGACCTCCTCTAATGCATGGTCTATGTAAAATTATGAAGCCTTATACTGTGAAATGTTTTCCTTTAAATGGAACTTTTTCTCTCACTAAAGCCAACCTCAGGCCTGCCCTTGGTCCATAACCAGGTAACAGCGCGTCAATCTTAGACACTTCCAATACTCATTAGGGAGTATTTCAAGTCTCAGGTTGACGATAAGGAACTAGTCCCACATACTATTTTTCAATACAACCGAAAGATGTACAAACAATAACAACGATGTTAATCTTTCAAATCGTGTTTAGGCTGAAAAGACGAAGACAACAGGACACGAGCTTTTAGGGGCCACAAGTCACAACAGGAGTTGGCACAAAACCACCATAAAAATAGAAACAGAGGACTTACGCACCGCATGGTTTTCCAACCATACAACCATAGGATGAAGCACAAGGATTCATATTGCATACATTATCAATCTGACAGGACATTGCTCAACCAAAGGCTAAAGAATTCCAATGTGTAAGCTAATTATGATATACATTCAACAATGTGATTGAACGTCAGCCAGAGAGAAGATAGCATTAAAATTCAGCAAAACCCATCACACTGAACTAAGTAATATAAATCTTTTGAAGTATTTCCATTTCCACAAATCAACAGGTGAAGGTCTTAATATCAATTCCTAAAACAGAGCAAAAGGACAGCAAATGGCCACTTATTCCGCATATCGATACACCCGAGCCAACAACAGCAATGGCATATTTTGTTTCTCACGAGCATTTATACAAGAATACATACCTTGTTTGTTGAGGGAGATGTTGGAATTTCTATGTTCAGAGAGCAGTCTTTGGGGAAAACTCCCTCCCCGAGGTCTCTGATAGTTGCATTTATCAGTGGTAAACAGACACCCACAGCATCCTTAAAGTCATTTTCTTGGCTCCCATCTTTCTTCCTATAATCGAGAAAAGAATCTAAGGCCAGGAATTACAAATATGCAACTATGATGCAATAATTAACATTCTCAAGATATGCTCACCAATTCAACGATATTGACAACGAGGGTACACCAGATATCAAAGCCTCCCTGGCTCCCGCAACTACTCCTGAATAGTACCTGAAGGATTCCCAAAGCAGACAAAATTTACAGCAAACTGCTAGTATTAACTTGAACAGAAAAGAGAGATGAATAATCAGATACATTGTTCAAAGAATACTCGAAATGGCAGAACCATCAACCCGAAACCATGTAGGAGCCAAATGATACCCATGAAATGCTTACATGTTATGCCCACAGCTTGATCCCCGATTAATCCCACTAATCACCTGAAAAAATGAGAATAAACAAAGCTGAAAACTTGAAAGGAAAAGCTGGATACAAAATTTCTGATCAGTCACACAAAATGCTAACCAGAATTGGTTTTGACCAAGAAAAGAGGGCTCCAGATAATGCTAAAGAGATGCAGTCCACAGGAGTCCCTGAGCCACAAGAATGATTTCCAAGCCTTTACTATCAAGGCATTTTATTAAAATTTTGAAACAAAACACTAATTCTCACGACATAAAGTTCACATTTTTTTTTTGCAAGGAAAGAAGACAAATGATCACCAAAGTGCCAAGTCACACTTGAAATCCCTTGAATTAAGGCACGAAAGTGACGAAGAAAAGATGAAGCAAGCAAAGAGATTCCTTAGTTTCAGTAAAGACTCAAACTTTCAGATTAGAGAACTAAACCAGTCCAACAAGTATGTATCAGAAACTTGTAGAAAACTATACAGTAATCATCGTATATGGCGGCCATACCCGAAACTTCAAATGCTGTGGCACCTTCCATGTCTGCAGAACTCACAGCAATGGTTTCTCCGGGAGTCATGGAATGACCAGAAGATGATCTGTCCCTGCAAATTCCAATTCACAGGGCCCTTCTATCACCAAAAATCTCTGAAGTTTGACCAAAGCAACGCACCGAAAGGAGACATAAACAAGAGAACGAATCCATCCAACAATTTAACGAATGAAAACAGCCCAGACAGAAGGATCGGCAAGTAGCGAGAGAAATCGCACGTTTGAGGAGCGCAGACATGGACATTGTAAAGCCCTTCTCGAACCAGAGCCTCGACGAGAGAGACGAGCCCAGGGGAATCAATCCCATCGGCGTTCGTGACTAAAACAATGGGATTCGAGTCGCCGATCTCCTCCTCCGCCGGAGAAGGAGCCGTCTCGGCGGCGTCGGAGGTAGACGGAGGCTCCGGCCCCGATCCATCGGCGGCTTCACCACCTTCTTCGTTTCCTCCTCTTCTCTTCGAAAGCACTTCCTGGAGATTCGAGACGAGACCCGCAGGCAATCCATTGTTCTTAACGGATGTCGTGGTCATGGTAGAGAGAGAGAGTGGAGAAAATCCGATGAAGTAGACGATGGCGATGATTTCGTTGTGGGTCTGGATGGGAGAATCGAAATCAAAACCCTAGGGAAGATGGAGACGATACAATCATGAAAAGTGGAGAAATTTGACGAGATAGAGAGCGGGTCTGACGATGGAAGAGAGAGAGATGATATGGCTTTATTGGTAGAGAGAGAGAGCTTGAGGAAGAGATTGCTTGTGAACTGTGACAAAAATTGACGTTAGATTGAGAGAGAGAGAGGAGATTGGCTTGGCTCGCAACTTTCTATTTTATTTATTTTTAATTAAAACTTATTTTAAAAATTGTTGCCCATTTTTATATTATTTGATTTGATTTCTAGAATTAGATTAAAAAAAAACATTTTATTAATTTTAGAATCCATCCGATAGTTACAATGACATATTATTTACTTATATGAAAATGTTGAGTAGAAATGGATAGTGTTTGTGTTTACTAATAGAATTTAAGACTTTGATATTCAAAATCAAAGGTTAATTTCTGGTTGATATTGATTATAAGTTGTAATTACAATATATATTTTTTTATGGTTATTGTAGTTGTAATATCCTTGTTGGTTTCTCATCTAGGATTAGAAACTAAATTAAATGTGAAATATATTTTTTTTATTTATTGTCGGTATAAAGAGAACAAAACGAGATTGCATGTCTTGGATTGGTGAAAGTATTCATAGCCATGTAAAATAACAATGGTTAATTAATCTCCACTTGGTTCAAAAGGAAATATTTTGAAGTTCCATCTTTCAATGGAATAGGTTTCGCAAATTAATATTTTAATATTCACAAATTCAAATTTAATATATTAATAGGGAGAAAAATTTGACAAACCTTATGAACGAATTATCAAAATGCAAGATAATCATATGATGTTTATAGTAATCATAACGTTTAAATTTATGATAATTATATCAAATTACTATGGTCATATCTTATATATCACATTAATCATTTATTGAGATTATTATAAATTTAATGTTTAATAAAATCATATCATATATGGTTATATTTGAAGAAAGGGATGTATTGAGATTAAAATAAGAAATGGAATGTATTATTGATATATCTACTTTTCTTTTTTTTTGTTAATGGATGTTAGTGATTTTTAGGGTTGTATTTAAGTGGACGTTTGATTGGATCTTAAAATGGGCCGAACCATAAAGCCCAAAAAGACCCAACGTAACGGCTTATTATCCAAGATTATCTCCCTGCGTTATGACGTGTACTTGGATCCAAATCTTTGTACCACCCAATTTTTTTAAATCGCAAAAAAAACTCTCCGCTTTCCCTATACTTGTATTTATTTCAAAAAAAAAAATCTTGTACAGTCTTTAATTTTTTTTATTATCTAAAAAACCCTATTTTTATAATTTATTCACCAAAATATATCTATATTTTATAAATTCTATCAAATAAATCCTTCGACGCAAACCCCCAAAACATTCGTAAAAAATATGTCCAAATCTAATCCAACCGATATATATCCGAATCGAATCGAACCGATTAAAATAATTTACTATATTGGATATGAATATTTCAAATCCGAAATAACCGAACCGAATCTGATCAATATAATTCTAATCTGGTATATTTTAGATTCAGTTATTTTGGATTCGGATATTTATAAAAATATGGTATTTAAATAAATATAGTTATTTCGGATTTGAAATTTTCATCGGTTCGATTCGGTTCGGATATATATCGGTTGAGTTAGGTTCCAAAGATGTTTTACCGTATTTTTTGGACGTTTGCTTTTAGGAGTTTATTTAGTAGAATTTATAAAATAAAAGTATATTTCGACGAATAAATTAAAAATATAATAAAAAAATATAGTGTTTTTGTGTCATTTTAAGAGTATAAGATTTTTTGGATAAATAAGTATAAGTAAAAAAAATATAGAATTTTTTTTTACGATATTTCCTTTTTTAAGCAATACAAATACACAACTTATCCACACAAAAAATAAAAATAAAAATCAATCCATCAAATGAAATTATATGTTTACTTACTCTCATAACCTACACGATAATTTCTCTCTCGTATAAATTCTCACCAGCTAAGTTACAAAAACTCATAACGTGAGCACTTCTATATATAATCTCCTACATTATTTATCCTAATAAAATTCGTATTTGTCATGAAACTCCCCTTCTTTAACATAGTTACTTATTTGCCAAAAAAATATATTGTCAATGCGAGCAAACTTAATTTTATTGAATGGTAAAAATAATTTATCACGGGACACCTAATAATTTTAATTAAAATCTTATAAATTTTACAAAAAAATTCTTATTTTTAATCAATCAAATGGGGCATGTCCCCGCTCCTTTCAACATAGATCCACCACTGAATTAATATATATATATATAATCCTATTAACATCTGTAATAATGATGAATATTGGATAGTTTAATTAGTACTAAATGATCTTATATTTAAATTTCGATGATAAAAAATATTTATAAAAGTTTTTTTTTAAAAATGAAATAAAAACAATACAATTTTCAACACGTGTTTGACAAAGCGATTGTGTGAGGAAGAAGCTGGAGCCGGTCATACGTGACATCTGTCATTTTGGTTTCTAATTCCATTTTGTTCTCACTCTCGCTAAATAGCGCGTGCATTCAATCTCCCACATTCACGCGTTTTGTTATCTATTTTCGGGAATACAAAAATTCATGTAAAATTATCATCCACACAACAAATATTTATTAAAATAATTCAATTTGATAAAATTGAGATTAAACTCGCTTTCTCACTAACAGGATGAAAGAAAACTTGTATTATTTATACCGATTCAATCAATTAAAAATAAAATTCTAAAATTTTGAAAGATTAAATAATTGTTCATCTTCTATAATTCTTATTCTATAAACCATTTTGTTTTTTAACTAAAATAAGTTTGTTTGTAAAAAAAAAACTAGTAAATTATTGTATATAAACAATGAAGTTTTCAAATATATTTGACGTGAGGCTCTTCTTAATATTCGTGGGAGTTAAAAAGATAAAAACCATAAAAACTGAATTAAACAAAAAATTAAATAACTTTTTTTATCTTAATTTTATGAATCGTTAGCTTTTCATTTTTCAATAACAAATTACAGTACATACATATTTAATTTATTTGTATGTTATAAATAGATGCTAAATAATTTATATTTCAAAAATTAACATTTAAAAATATGTAGAGAGAGAGAGAGCGTATATATCAACCAATCATAAAAAAACATCGCATGTTTGGTGAATGATTTCACGTTCCATCTCACATGGCCTAATGTATACCGGACAAATGACAAAACACATGTATATATTCCAATTTCGTTAATAGAAATTAATTTATACCCTGAAATATAATTATTAATTTTATAAACATTATAGTAAATTTAAACTAATATCATCTATTTTTTTATTATATTATTAATATTTCTACAACAAAAGTTTCTAAATATATTTATTTATTTATATATAGATCAATTGATATTATGGGTTTGACTGGCTATACAACATCTATTACAATTGCGGATGATAATATTTTCGGAGCGTTTGATAGTGATTATGAACGATTAGTAATGACTGATCGATAAGATGCTAACAACAATGGCTGCGGATAAATACGGTTAGAAATGAATGGTTCATTGCAGTTAATATTACGTTTTGATATAAATTATAAAAAAGAATATTATTTAAAATAATTTTAAATATAAATATTATCAATTTACTTTATTTTTATTTTTAAGTGAAAAAAATTATTATAAAAATTATTAAAATAATCATTATTAAATCTAAAAATTATACTATTATATTTTTTTATTAAAATATAATACTAGAAAATAATATCAAATCATAACACTAAATAAAATCATCACTAATATATATATATATATTAGTATTTTATATAATTTTTAATAAAGATATTATTATTTTTTGTCAAAACCGTAAAAAATGTTACCAAAATACAAGTTGAAAGTTGTGATTACAAAACACAAATTTATTGCGATTGCAAATGGTTATCAAGTTTTTAATCATCTATAACCGTCAAAAATCGTGACCGTTCCGTTTACGGATAGTAGCGGCAGAGCTAATCACCCAGAGACAAGTTGCGTGGAAAAAAAGTTTTAGCCATATATCATAAATAGGAAAACGTAAAAGAAGATATTATGTTTACAAATACATGTATTTTTCGGTTGACGGAAAAAGTGGTAAATAATGTTTCCGCGTGGCGCGTTGGTCCCACGCGATAAAATGTGCGCGTGGAGTCCCTTATTCGCGTTGGGTGTCACTCAGTTCCTCCTACCAGTTGTTTATAACTTTATATCCCCACTTCCTCCACAACTTTTTTCACCTTTATATATATATAATATATATAAATATAATATTCGAGGAAATTGGAAAATTATTATATACCCAAATCAATAATACCAAAATTAATGGTAATCTACCAAAATTGTATAAAAACAACAAACAAAACCTCGAGCTTCGCTGAAATTCCGCCACCGCATATATAAAAACATATACCAATTTTACTCCTCCCTCATCTCTCTCTCTCTCTCCCCACTATGACCGACGACAGAGTATACCCTGCATCGAAACCTCCGGCCGCCGCCGCCGCCGCGAACCCAACATTTCCGGCGACGCAAGCTCAGCTCTACAGCGCCAACCG
>NW_010965373.1:2501888-2539484 GCF_000463585.1 Tarenaya hassleriana | reverse complement strand
CCGCCGCCACAGTCGCGGATGCTGCTGCCGGTGCTGTTGCTGGACGATCTTCGTAGTCATCCTCCTCATCCTCCTCGTTGCCGCCGCCGCCGCCGTCGTCTACCTCATCTACCGGCCCCACCGTCCAAGCTTCTCAGTCTCCTCCCTCAAAATCTCCGCCCTCAACTTCACCTCCTCCACTCACCTCACCACCGCCATTTCCCTCGCCGTCGTCGCCAGAAACCCTAACAAGAACGTCGAATTCCTCTACGACGACACATCCATCAGCGTCACAACCGCCGGCAAAGATGACGTCATCATAGGACGCGGGAGTTTCCCGGCGTTTGTTCACGGGACCAAGAACACGACTCTGATCAAGGTTTCCGTCGGGAGCCCGACACAGGATCTCGACGAACTGTCGGCGAACAAGGTGAAGGGCGAGATCAAGAGCAAGAAAGGGTTGCAGACGAAGATCGTTCTGGATACGAAGGTGAGAGTGAAGATGGGTTCTCTGAAAACTCCGAAAACGGCGGTTAGGGTTACCTGCGATGGAATCAAGGTGACAGCTCCGACGGGGAAGACGGCGACGACAGCGAATACTTCCGGCGTCAAGTGTAAGGTCGATCTCAGGCTCAAGATTTGGAAAATTACAATTTAAGGTAAAAAAAAGTATTTATTATATTCGTAGTTCTTCTTACAGCTTAGGGTTTGATTTCAACTTCGTTATTGATTTCATGTTTTGTTGTTTTGAACAACAGAGTGTCTTCGGTTCTTGTAAGATTTATATTTTTTTTTTACGTAAATGGGAATATATATTGATTGATTTATGATTTACCGATCTCATTTTTATTTTTTTGGGGGTTTTCCTGTGATCATTTCGTTATCATTCAATAAATTATTTCAAAATTAATTATTTTTGCTTGTGTTATGAATTGAATCGACTTAAAAAAAACTATACCCATACGGTAAATGTATTTTTTTAGATTCAAAGATTTTGTAAAATTTGATCATTCTAATTTTTACACAATAAACATTAATTATCACATTTACATTTTTAATGCATTGAAATTGAATCACGTTCAATGAAGAAGGTGTCGGTGACTCTCTCTCTCTCTAAATTAGTTCGCTTTTGTATTATTGACTTTTTTTTTGTAATGAAGAATTTAAGTTTAGTATGTTTGTCTATTAATATTTACATATTCCTTCGAATTATATGAAAAAAAAATACGACCGACGATGAGTGGCTGAATATAGTTTTGCCATACATTAATTAAACACAAGTTTTATATAGAACTAACATTGTAAAAATGTATACTAGTTTGATAGTTTCGAAGAAAAAATAAAAATGATGATCAAAATAAACTTTTTTTTATTCATAAATATATACGAATTATATATATAATGATATTTGAAACATATTTAAATCTAGTGCAATGCTTGATTAGTATCTGTACATAAATTAAAAAGATATTAAACTGCTAATTATCTGCTTTTGTTTTCAAAGTCTCTACGAGTCAATAATATTTACAGAAAACCATGTGACCACATGCCATCAAGTTGCGCATGTTGACTTTGGCGGTTCATATCCAGACCTAATACCTATAATTTTTTAATTTCATCGATATTTCTTTATTTTAATAAAAACAATTACAGCTCGATTTATATTGTTTAATTTTAAAATATTTAAAACTACACCAAAAACTATTATAGAAATTTTGAAAATTTTAATTTCAATTTAAATTCACAGCTAATCACGAATTTATATATAAATAATTTCATATTAATCAAGTAATTAATTTATAATTCTGATTTTTAAAACTTGACGTTCTTGCGATCGTTTCCGTTTCTTGAGTTGCTCCTTCTTCATTGATAAGAGTCTCCTGTATTTCTTGGATCAAGTCCTTCAGCGATGCTTAACGGTTCATCAATGTCGCCAAATCCACACCCAAGTTATCGTCTCCGACATGATTTTAGCCGTTCTGGATCATTCGCTGCGAGATTCGTATCGGGTCTCCCTCTCGATCCCCGTAAAGTGCCTGAGACTGTAATATCATCTCTTGTTCATTCGGACTCGCTCTTGTGCAACTGAATCCTGAGAGCTCACGTGTCTTATGCATCGTACGAGAATGCCTTGAGCTCGACGTTGAAATATATGTAAGCGAGGTGTTCTTGGTGATGGGTTTACTTTCCGTTTGATCCGTCGGGCTTCTGTGTTCTTGGCTCGTTATGATTCGCGCAGGGCTTTGCTTAATCATGTTTTTCCGACAGGTTCTCGAGATAATCTTCACGCGGTGAACGAATAGCCGACGATGTACTCGAATATGGGGCAGATGACGGACAGACGCCTACAAGTTGTTTGTTAAAATGTCTGTGAGAGACGAGATTTCGTGGAATTCTATGATATCGGGGTTTGCCCTGATTTGTGGTCGTGAAAGTGCTGTAATGGATGCAATCAGAAGAAGGATTCGAGCCAAATGAAGCGACTTGGACTTCATTGTTATTTTCTCTGTTCATGTGGACGGCATGAAGAAGTTATCAAGTACTTTTTATATGATGCCAATGAGAGAAATTGCAGCCATTGGTGAAGCTCTTGCCTTTTTCCTCTCTGTTTGTGCTGAAAAGTTTCACGGGCACGCTACAAAAAAATGGTTTCAAAGATTACTTGCTCTCGAAGAATGAGCTGATTGATAAGTAGAATATGTTGAACAATTGTTCCGAGGAAGAGGAAACAGGAGGTATAGAGGGCTGGACTTCGTTGACGACATCGTTTGTCAAAGCCGGTATAGTTCATGAGGTTTTTACTGTATTTTCTGAAGAATGCAATTTTCCAAAGTATTGTCCAATGCTACGGCTTTTTGTTATATTCCATCCACTTGTGCAGAGCTGACGGATTTGAGTCTCGGAAGAGAAGTTCATGGACATGCAATCCGAACCTTGATGAGTGATAACATTCTGAATCAGAGTGGATTGGTTAGCTTGTACACAAAACATGGGTTTCTCAGTGAGGGGGATATAGTATTTGAAACAATGATGGAGAACCTTGTGGGCATGGGGTAGAGAGCTCTAAGCATATGTTGTTGTCTAACATTTACTTGGCAGGTGGGAGATGGGAAGAGTATGCAAAGATTAGGGCTTTGGCCAAGACAAAGGATCTAAAGAAAGTTGCCAGAAGCAGTTTGATTGGTGTGAAGGAGAAGGAATAGGTGTTTTCAGCGGGGGCAATAAAGGGGGAGAGAGAGAGAGGGAGAGAGCAGAATGAGTTACCAAGCATCTACCATGTTCTTGAGGATTAGATTTGTCGTAATGTGAAAAAACAATCACCTGATGTGAACTTATACAAAGAGAATCCGGACATGTGGGCCGAGCGAGAGATGAAGTGTGTCGCCTTTGGAAAGATGCTAAACCAAACTCTCAGAACACAGGCATGTTTCAGGTATACCTACTTAAGGTAATCATCGATTTTGATTTCTAATTTCGTTTCCTGCATATACTTCTACAGAAAGAAAATGAGCTTTTCGGTGTAAAGAACCCCTAGTATAAGGAGTATTTGTATTCACATAATGTCAGATTACCAATTCACCATAGAGAGAACCTTAAAGAAGAAAGGACTGTTAGTCGTAGAAAAACCAAACTAGATCTCATGGGTTCAGATAATACACCGACTAAATCTAAAAAGAGTTACACTTTAATCACCTAGGAGGATATAAGAAGCTGGTTCAAACCCATATCTGATTTCCTTTTAGCAATCCCTTTCTGCTTGCGGATTTCATCACTCGAAACCTTTACCACAGGCTTCTTCTTCTCATTGTTATCATAATGATCATAAGTACACTCCATGACAAAACCCTGTTGCATGTACTGATCTTGCATGTTCTGATCATTCAAAACATGCCATTGCTGTTCTGTAAGATTTCCATAACCATGATAGATCTCTTTCGTTTCTTGAGGCCTGCCTCGGAACAGAGCCAGATGCTGAAGAACGAGATCGAGATCAGCCTTTGTACTCTCGATTTGCTGCTGGAGATTATGCACAACCCTGTAAATCCCACCAACCGGGTCACGTGCTCGCATATCAGCCTCCAAGATAAGATTGTTCATAGCCAAAACCCTTTGAGATTCCTCCATGTTTTTGATCATTTTGGTGATGTTACTGACACCAAACAGCTTATGAGCATTGATGAACTGTGTCTGTCTGTCGTGAGGAAAGTGCGGTGCGAGAAGGCAATTCTTTGAACACTTTTTCCTCTGGTACTTGCAGGCGGCGCAGGCCGGAGACGTGGATGTGTTTCCGGAGGAGGTGACGGTGGACACCGGCGTGGAGCCGCCGGAGTTTGCGGCGGAGGGCATGGCCTTGGTCGGTTAAGTTGAAAGAGTGGTGTCCTTGATTTTCTGCTGAAGACAAGGGGAGATAGGAAGGGAAGGGTTTCTGCTGAGAACGTGCGAATAGATCTTTCAGTTATTTAGAAGAGAATAAAACGATTTTTTTTTTTTAATTTCTAATGGTAAAATAGTTAATAGATATGTTTGAGTTTGTTTATTTTAATTTTAAGAGATAAAAATTCAGAAGAAATGCTAATTTAATCCAATTTAGGGATTTGTTTTTTTAGAGTTTTATCGTTTTAAGGTTGTTTTTTTTTCTGTTTGGTTTAAATGATTTGTTCTAATTAAAATTGGGAAATGGATATTCTAGTCGAAACCCTATATAAATGAACAAGGGAAGTAAATATTCTTGTGAATAAAGAAAAGGTTGAATCAACAAAATCAATAAATTGTAGATAGTGTTTGGTAATTTGATGACTGTGTAAAAAAACTTTAAAGTTAATCAAATATTTGAATTTTATCTAGGAAAACTGATTTTTAAATGATAAAAATCCTATAAAAAAGATAAAAGACAACAGAAAAAATCTCTTTTAAATATTAAAAAAATATGAATCTGGATAGAATTCAAATTCGACGTACGAAGGTCTGTAATTTTTTTTTTCAAAATTTTCAGAATCAGAAAATACTAGTTCGAAACTAATGGAACCAAAAACCCTAAATAATAACTATTCCAAATCTTTTTTTTGGTAAAATATATTCCAAATCTTATATATTCCACGTCATAAGTGTAGTCACTAATGAGAGTATGATCAACTATAGACTATTAATACACTAAGGTCACGCTAAGATTACTATTGAAACTAGTTTTAAACATTAGTATTGATTTTTATATGATTTTAAATTTAAACTCGTATTTTTATTTCTTTATCTATCCTTTTATTAACAAAAAAACTCACCACATAATTATATTTGACCGGTTTGACCACAATTTCAAATGATCGGAAATCCACGTATTGACGGATTGCTGATGTCATTTTTTAAATTAAAATTGATAATGTGTATAAGGTGACATCAGCAATCCGTTAATACGTAGATTTCCGATCGTCTAAAATTGTGGTCAAACCGGTCAAAGGTTTATTAGAGCAATAATTTGCAAGTTCGAGGTTTTATTCAGTGACAAGTTACAAGTTCGGAGATTGAATGATAGTTTTTCAAGTTGAAGGTTTATTTGTATATATTTTTGCAAGTTGGAGGTTTTTTAAGGTTTTACCCAAAAAAATAATTATTATTATCACTCATCGGAATTTTAAAAATTACAAAGCCGCTACTATAAGTAGAGGAATCGCCACACCAACAGACAAGAGTGGTGGACTCGACGCCATAATTAACTAATCAAACAAAAATTTGCTCTTGTTCAATCAATCGCACAATTTGAAATGCAAAAGTTCATGGAATTTTACGAATTATATTTCTTTGGTTTAAAAATTGAAATATTTTAGCTTTTATCTAGAAAAATTGTTTTCACTTTATTTCCCCTTTTTTTTCATACCCAATTCAAAGTTAATTTGTTTAAATTAGCATCTTTAACATAAAAAAAATCGATCACGTTTAAAGGTTGTTATTTTAATACAAAATTAAATATATTATATGCATATAGGTGAAAACTTTCCTGTTTGGTTAACAGTGTACAAATGATGTTTGGTTAAAGGTGAAGCCTTTAATGAATTGCTTGAACTCCACGTTATAATTGCATGTACTATTTAAGCGAATCTTTATAAAAAAAATATATATATCTTAAAATGCTACACCTACATAACCTCCTTAGAAGAAGAAAAAAACTTAATATAGTACATTTATAAATATGTCATTTGTATTTGAATTGTAAAAATTATATCATTTGTTGTTTTTATGTGAACGGAATTATATAATCTGGTGTCTTTTCATATAATTTATTGTATTTTATATAAACAAAATTATATAATTTGTTTAGTATTATGAATGTGATCCAAAACAAAAAATAGGTCAAATTCAAGTTTTTAATGCCATGATTCACTAATCAAACAACAACATCAATCGAACAAGAATCTGTTCTTGTTCGATCGATCACACACAAATCTGAAATGTAAAAGTTTTTTTTTTTTTAATTGGCTAATGCTGACGAACTTGAACCGGGAGAGCATGAGACAGTGCCTCATGAACATTCCCCACCGTTATCTTGCAATTCTCCGATGCCAAGATCTTCTCTTCCTCTTCGTCTTCCGTGTGAATCTCCTCGATGATCTCCACCAACACCTTCTCCAATGTTTCTCCGTCGATCCATTCTCTGATCTTTGCACTTATGAGCATGGTGTTCTCGCTGATCAGGTCCCACACGGGATAGTTCTTCCTCGGCATCATGTAATCAACATCGTCGAGCTTTAGGGCCGGGCAGTAATCTCCTGCTCCATCGCCCAGGTAGATGATCTTCTTCTTCTTCTCCGCTTCTTTGGATAGAGAATCTTGAATCTTCTCAATGACCAAAGCCTTTTTTTTTTTTTGTACAAACATCATGTTAGAACATACCAAAGTTGTTTAAACAACATGGTTTACAATAGAGACAAAGACATGGGTCCACCAAAATCTAGCATGGGACATGCGTTGTCTGATAATGACATATATAATATATATTCCGAAACACTTGGAGCTATTTGAATAAAACCATATCTTATGATCCGGATCTGTCACATTATTCAAATAAAAAAAGAAAAAAAGAAAAAAAAATTATACCTTGCACATGTTAGGAGGGCAACGAGAGCAGCCATGTGAGGATTTGGTGAAGTCATGGTAAGGAGAGATCCTCAATCTGCCATGCTCGTCGATGAAACCTGGGTTCGTGTTAATCTCAGAGAATAAATCTTTAATCCCGAGATGTTCAAGGACTGTCTCGATGAAGAACATGTTCGCATCGCTCACTATCCTCAGCTCGCATCTGAAACCAACCCACAAATCTCGGATCAGTAATTGTGGTTCTGTTCTACAGATTCAGCGGACCGAAAATCGATCGACCACTCTCGATGATTGAAGATAGCAGTAAATGCAAGTTACCCGAGTGCATGTGCTGATTTGATGGCAGGGACGACTCGAGGGTGAATCGGAATCGTTCTGAGGACTCGTTTCACGTCATCAATGGTTACGTCTTCATCACGAAGCTCCTCCATCATCCGATCCTGAAACCCAAAAGAAGTTGTGATTCAGAATTTGTTCGACGAACAGACAATGAAAACAAGAGAAGATCAAGAGAAATCATGGGTTTGATCCGGATTCGCAGTTCGAAATCACGAAAAATCTTTTCCGGTTCAAGAAGTCTAAGAAAACCCAGGAACCAGATGCAACATTAACGTGTTTTCGGGAAAGAAAACAAGAGGGAGAGAAGGAGGAAGCACCATGAGAGAGTTCCAAGGCATTGAGGGGAGAAGCTGATTGAACAAATCAGTGAAACCCAATTCATCGAGGACCCAGTTATCACTGTCGACGTCGATGATTGTCTTGTCGAAGTCGAAGATCACGACAATGTCCTTCCTCCTGTCGTTGATTTCAGCCATCTCTCTGAGAAGGAAGAAGGAAAACTCTCTGGGTTTAGGGTTCTTCCTGACGAATCTGTGTGGGCTTTGAGTCAAGTGCAAGGGGATTGTGGTATTTATACAAGTGGAGGAGGTTCATTACTATTGACGCTAATGGAATATTATTCCCCTGGTTTATTCCTAAATCCTTGTCCTTGTTTAGTTAAGTGTATTATGACCGTTGGATTTGATTACTTTCGTGGGTCAATGAGTTGATCGGACGGTGTAGAGGGGTTGTTGTAGTGATTTTTGGGGTTTAATTTGCACCTTTTGAAACATTTGGGTGCAATTCGGAAAGGAGAAGGAAACGCGGGTGACAAGAAGAATATTCGGGAGAATCTCCTGAATTCTATTCCGTATAGTTGCGAAGTTGGTTAACTCGTTTCAATCATGTTCAGTATGTAAATTGAATTCCATTACGAACTCTCTTTTTTCTTTTTATATTTAAAAATAATATATATATATATTAGAAATAAGATATATCCAACAAAAAAAATAATAATGGAAACTCAATTAGAAATATGTATTGGCGTTTATTCAATACTTTTCTATTTAGGACCGATCACATGATTTCCATGGTTTATTATATGACAGTAAATTTATTTGTTAGAGAAATATATATTATAATAAATCGCTAGAAAAAAAATGTTTCATGATTTATAAATTATAATGCAGAAAATATATATATTATATTCATTGGCCATTTTCCTAAGAGAAGAATGTAATGCTAATTCACCAAACGTGTAACTATTCGCAGCATGGGGCGAGTTTTGTTCTTCTTCCTTTTCTTTCTAAAAAAAAAAAAGAAGGAATAAAATTTGATGCGCACACGCAATTAACATCCAATTCGTATAAAAATGGACACCTAATTCACGGAATTTGAGAATTACACTTCTTTTGTAACAAATATTCTTGAAATTGAATAGTATTCTTTTCATGTTCATTCTAATATTTATATTAAAAAAATTTATTAGAACTTTCGAAAATATATTTTTTTAATTCTTGCTTTGTCATAAAAAGTTTATATATATATATATATATAGTATAATTGCGCTTTTGAAAATATTATTGGAACGATAATGTTAAAATATACCCATTTCTTATTAGAATTGTCTATCGAATGCGACGAAAAAACAATAATAAGGATTGATGACTCATTTCTCACAATCCAAGAGTTTATTTGCATCCCTTTTTTGCTTTTTATTTATTTTTATGTTTTCGTCTTTTAATATATCTCTAGTTGCTTTCTGTTTTCACTTTATATTCATAATTATGATAGACTTTATTTTTTATTTTTAAAATTTGGGTTGCTGTCTTATTTCTTTTAACGTCCATCAACCCTTACATCGTGCCTATTCGTTCACCGGCTTTCTTATTTGTACATAGAGAGAGAGGCCAAGTTGTGCATTGCAAAAAAGCAGTTGATATCCTGGTTTTATTTTTTTAATTAATTATTTTCATATTTAGATTTTTTAAAAATATTTTTTGATTCAATTTTTTATCAAAATTATAGATTTTTTCTGAAAAATTTCCCTCATTTCCATATTCAATTAAATTTAATTAGTTTAAATTGGTCTCTTTAAAAATCAACAGTAAAAGCTCCATTACTTTAAAATTTATTGTTTTATACAAAATTAAATATATTTTCTAATAATATGTATACAAGTGAAAATCGTCCGCTAATGATTTGACAATTTGTTTCACAATAAAGTAAAAAATAACAAAATCTGCTAATATTATTTTACTATAGTATTCGCGCGCGATGATATAAAAATCTACTAATCTCATAGAAAGATAAATAGTAACCATTTTTTTTAAAAAAATCAATAAAATTATATGATGATACTACATCAAGATTTGTACAATAAAATCTTATTGTATTCTTCATTTAACCAAATAATATATATATATATATATATATATATATATAGACATAGATGTAGAGTAAACATAATTTTAATAGGAAACTAAATAACTAAAATATACTTATAACGAAAATATATCCATAATATATATCTCAATTAATAAAATATCAAGGATTCGTATATATCTCTAATAGTTAATACAAATCAAATTTCTATACTTTTCTTTTATCAAATTCTTTTTTTTTCATTTTAATCTATATAATAATAGTTAGAATTTAATCTTTATATAAATATATAGATATATATTACCAACAAATTAAAACTTCATATTTTAACGCCTTCCAATACAAAAACGTTTGCAACAACGGTCAATTCGATTCAGGAAAAAACTACTATACTATTATTTTATAAAATAAATATTTAAATTATATATATATAGATCATAATTAAATAGAATCCAATAGTAATAATAATAATAATATTAATAATAATAATAATAATAATAATAATAATATTTCTTAATCGAATTCAATCTAAAAAGAACAGTAATATATAATAATCATTTTTAATTGAATTCAATCTAAAAAGAACATTATTTTCTAAAATGAAAATGATCGAGCTAAAAATAAATAAAACTTAATAAAATTTAATAAAATTTAAAGAACCCGAAGATATGATTGAAATCCGACCTCTATTATTTGATAGATAGATGGGATCGCAAATATGGGTTTTTACTTGGATTCCATTTGTGGAAACAAACAGTAGTACACAACTTTTGTTTTAATTTCTTTTTTATTTAATATCCTGATAATTTTTCTTAAATTGTAACATTTATTTGTTAACAAAAAATCAGCAAAAAATTAATTTAATGTTGTCCACTTAATAAAGTATCTTTCTTCACCATTCCAAAAAGGAATTTCCATTAAACAAAAAGGTAAACAGTATTTTCTTTTAAAGATATGACGAAATAAAAGAACCATATCTTTGACCCGAAAACTAAGCTGATTGATTAGCTCATCCCATAACTCATCACTTGTGCGATTAGATATTTTAATATTCATATAACCATATATATATATATATATATTACAAAAAATAATTAAACAGTTGATATTTGTAATCATGATAAAAATATCGAAAGAAAAATATCGGTTTTTTTATATATATTTTGAGAGATAAAGTTGTTTTTTTAATAAAATTTCCATCAGTGATTATGTAAAAATGTAAATCTTAAAACTAAAGAAAGGAAAAATATCTTACATGAAAATTTATAGGAATCGTGGTTTCTAAATTTCTAAAATTCAATAGATTACTCTTCCGTAAATTTTACCGTATCTTTTCTATTCATTTTTAGATTGTAAATTCATCTTTTATTTGAAAAAAAAATTCACGTCAATTTTTTCAAAGGATACCAACCTTTGAATTAATATCCGAAATAATTCATCTCTCTTAAACAACACCATTTCAAAATGAATAAAATGAGAAAAATACTCCAAATAGTAAATACAAAATTTTTCATTAAAGTCATAAACTTTCGAGAGTGGAATCACGTGGACCGATCTATTTTTGTGTATATACATATATAAGGCCATAGTGGACTCCCTCATGCATCGTCTGTCCACTCTCTAGTTTTTCGGATTCTATTTTGGTTTTGTAAAAATTATATTTATTTCGTTTTTTTTTATATAGTCGAAACCAAAATATCGGTTAATAGTCAAACCCTCATGTCACACTTCAAATTGCACCACAGATCCCACATAATGTTCTCAATAAGAACATGCTGTAAATTGTAATATCATCATCATCATCATCATCATCATCCCCTACTGTTAAAAAAAAAAACACCAAAGGTCGAGGGAATCCAATAAATATCATTAGACATTACCTTCTGTAAAAAAAAAGGTCTTTTTTTGTTGTTCTTTGTTGTTGGAGGATTTAGACTACAATCAACACATTTTCATCTTCTAATTCTCCGAGATATCGTTGATCAAAACAGATAACAAAAAACACAAAAAAAAAAAAAAAGAGGGGAAGGGGAGCTGATGAATCTTTGCCTCAACGGACGAGATTTCGCATCTTCCTCGTTAATAAGATTTGCGGTTCGGACAGTCATGGCCTCACTTTGTCACCGCCACAGCTTCTGTTACTACATCTTCTGGTTACATGTCTTAAAGAGGGAACCGTACTTCCGTACGTACTTTAGTTCTTTGTTTTTTTTCCTCCCCAAACTCTTTTTTTTTTCTTTAGTCTTTGAGGGTAAAAGGAGGGAAGGGAAGTAAAACCCGAAAAAAGGATTAAAAGGATGTTAACGAAGCAGAGCAAACCGTGTTTTTTTTTTTCCCGTGCATCGAGCTTCTCCTCATGCGTAGTACATGTACAAGCTGTTTGCAGCGGCACAGGCTATGGAATTCTCGGTCGGGTGCCATGCCAGGTGCAGCAACTTCGTTGTGAAATCGAATGCGTTTCCATTTGCATCCGACCCGGGACTTTCTGATCCTGTTTTTCACGATTGAGAAAACACGATTGAGAAAAAGAAACAGAAAAAAATAATAATAATTCCGAGCATTCGAAGCTTTTGATGCGGGTTTTTTAGATTACTAACCCCGTCTTACTACACGTGTTATACTGCTGAGGGATCTCGAAGGTCTCGAAGGTGTTTGAACTTGCCTCCTGTAAACATGCAGCAGAAGTTCGGACAATCAGTTAAATAACTACTACTTTCTGTTAACTATCAATGTTCTAGGAGATGTTGTCCTTTGTAACATAGACCAGTTAAATAACTACTTCTGTTAACTATCAGTGTTCTCAGAGATGTGGTCCCTTGTATGTAACATATACCTCATCGGGTTTTTGCTCGCCTCCAAAGTTGTCGCTTCAGTACTTCCTGGAGCAACTCCAAATACGCGGAACAGATTGCTGGTTCAGACAGAATTTACGATAATACTTTGTTATTGTCCATCTCACATGAAAATAGAGAAGCATTATTGCACATGGACAAACTATGTTTCCGGAAGAAAACAAAACCTGTAAGAACCCGACGCTACCCGCAATCCATCACCACTTAGACAACACTCGAATTTATCAAAGATCGAGTCGTTTTCATATAAATCACAGAGCTGAAACAACGGAAAGAGTTTAACGATTAGCCTTTGAATGAAAATCATCAGCGGCATGAGAAGAAGACCGGAAAAAAAAACTCACCTTTGGTCTCAAGTGTTCATGAACCTGGTAAGTTGCTACTGGACCAGAATCCATATTTATGTCCCACAGCTGAAAAAGTTGATAAGATCAGATAAAAATCGAAACACTAGAGATTTATTTATCATAATCTGTATCCAACTCCTTTAGAAGACTGAACCAAACACCAACGATATAATAGCAGCAATATAAGACTTTTATAAAAGACACTCGAAAAAAGGATAGTTTAATGTCATTGTATAAAAGGAGGAAACACAGCACGAAATGGAGACAATATCACACAATTCCGAACCTTGAGCGTCATGTAATCGCGACTAAGTACGTATCTTCCATCCTTTGAGAATTTAATATCCGAGATTGAGGCAATTATCTCTGTGAAGAATGATCTTGAACCAGGTGCTTCTGGCTCTTCAAATCTGCGACATGGAATAACTACAGTCAGAGACCTGAAACGTTATTCATAACGACAAGATAAACTAAAGATTGCGATTAAAATTCTCACTAGTTTTTCTCCTCCTTTATTCGACATATTGCCAAGAGTCTTTCCCGAAAAAATGATGAAAAAAAGGAGGAAAATCACTACTTACAATTTGGCATGAGTATCACATAAAGCTGATTGCCGCAGATCAATCAGACGAATGGATCCTTTTGAACTGCTATACGCGAGCATATTACAATGTATTGGATGAAATTCGGCTGATGTAATTACCTCTGCAGATATATGTAATAATCAGTATTTTGCTCATATTAAGACTTTAAAGGAGAAAAAACATGACTCTGTAATGTACACTGTGTCCGAGTTTGGCTAAGACTAAAATCAAAAAGAGAAAAAAACAAGCAGGCCGAGAAATTGAAAACAACAATGCTATAGAGCAGATGCATGGCCAAACTGGCTTGACAGTTACATCATTTAAGGTTACATGTAACATATGAATAAACACAGTTGCAGACATATGAATGTGTTAAACTGTTTTAGATAACACCTTTTTTTAGATAAAAAGAAAAGAGGGGACGGGAGAAGAAAACACACACCGGTTAGATCCTCCATGTTTGCAGGCTTAACGTCAACAATATTGAAGCTCTGGTTGCTGATTTCCAAATTCCAGAGGTTTATTCTCAGATCATCCGCTGAAATAAATGTTTCTCCATCACTGCAACATCATAGATGAAAAATTATAATCACCGGGAAGAAAAAGATAATGTACGTGCAAGTAGCGAATTTAAGGATAGAATAAAAACTTCCACAAAAAGATTATTCATACAAAAAAATCCAGAAAAATGGCATTTCTACAGAAATACTATAATTTTTTTTCCTGTCCTAACAATTGCCTCCAAACTTCATGGATTAGCGGGGGATTTTTTTTTTTAATAATAGAAAGCAGAAGTGTACCTGCTATTTGAGATTGAATTGATATGATAATCATGAGCATGAGCATAAACTCTCCGGCATCTGGCCGCAAGGCTGGTTTCCTGGCTAGTTACCTAAATATTGCAGAAACATGCATTAGTGCAAATAAATGATCAACCATCTAATATATGATATTTAGCTAGCACTCAGTATCAAGCTTCAGTAAAGACAACAGGAGACCACATGCCACCTAAGAAACCTCCGATAATCTTCACAAAACAAGTAGCCACAATGATGTACGATGACCCATCATCACGATGAAAGTGGTAAATATGCAACTTCAAGGGGTGGCGGATCTATCAAATAGAATATTGACAACTTTCTAACAGGAAGGAAAACTAAAAAGGCATCATACAAATACTAGACAAGCAGGAGATTATACAGTTATCTTGTTCTTAGAAACTTTGAACCTAAAAACTTAGGTTCTTTTCAAAAAAGAGTAAAAAGAAAGAGAAGACAAATATTGAATTGATTACAACTACCACAGGCAAACGCAGAGATGGGATTCCTCCTGGAGGGAAAGAGAAGTCATTGCTCAGATAACCATGTGCTCCATCTGCATATAGTCCATTAGCAACAAACTGAGTTGGGCTACTTGAGTTACTTGAACTTGCTAGACTGCCGTTTCCCACGGTCTTGGATGGATCGACATTCATATCGCTGACTTTCTTGATCTTCTTCTCTTGAATCTGTTTTATACCAAAGCAATAAGGTGGAGGAACCAAACATTTATAAGGCAACATATGAATACCAGATTACAGTTCTGAATCAGACAGGCAGCAAACTGTTTTTATAACGGCCTTAAAATTTTGGAGGGGAAAAAAAAAGAAAAGATAAGAAGAATGCCCTGTTTCTTTCACCTTCCAGAATTTTATTGTCTTATCATTTGTGGAAAGAAGAAACAATGAGCCATTTGCTGGCTGACACCATCTGATTTTGTTGATTTTCTCTTCTATCTCCAAACTCTTTAGATAGTCGAACTGAAAGTGAACAAAGAGCAAGGGATCATTTCAAGCACGAGTGACAGGGTCACTGGTGAATAAAATTTGGTGAAAAATTATACTGGATACCTCAGGTTCGTGACTCTGGAATTCTGTTTTATAACGAAACTCGGGATGTCTAACAGCATAATCTGCCCTCTCAAGATCCCTCCTTGACCCGCCATGCTATAAATATCATACAAAAAGGAATGCTTTACAACACAAAACAAATACCATAAGAAAATCCATGTAAACCTAGTAAAAGATGAAGGAACATACATCTTTCATATCTGTCCTCTCGAACAGAACCACTCGGCCCCCACGGTCACCAGTTGCAAGGTGGTCTCCACTTTTATCAAATTCAATTGCAGAAATAATATCAACTGCAAAAATATAGACAGAATTATTATCCATCCAAAGAAATAACTATAAGGCAGAGGCTACATATGGCTATGAATTCAAAATGCACATGACTTGTTCTTTCATCGATGAAAACAAGTCATTCAGATATGCTAACCACGGTACATATAGCAGGCAAACAAGCAGAATGGATTTGCAGATACATTAGACAAAGCAGGGTGATAAGGTATTGAGTGTGTGTCTCCTAACTGCTGTAATACCCCTTGGCAATAGCATTTATACCATATTCAACTAAGGAAATTTGGATCATGTACTAACAGTTGCAAAAGCGAAAATTTAACGTTTCAGGCCATTTGCTCACCACTCAAAAGAAACTATCCACTGCACCAACTCAATATCATAATTTTCATTCACCGCTACAATCTGTATAACCATCAGCAAACATTGATCAACTAGCCCGGCGATCCCACATGTTTTCTTTACCAGATAACAATGTCAAGCACACATTCTAGCCATCGAAAACAACGCCCAAAGTGTTTAACAAATAGAAGTTTCGAGCTAAATCAAACTCCTAAGTCATATTCCAACTATGAATGGTATTCCAAACCCCTGCAGATTCGTCGTCAAAGAACAACAACAACAACAATAGGGACATTCTTGAAGAGATCCAAAGTACCCGTCACTTGTCCATACAACATGGAAATGTTGTATGACCTGTTTACAGGGCCCAACTACACTTCTGAAAATGCAAATCTTAGCTAGCTGCTATACGAAAACACGGAAACCCCTGAATCGAATTCACGAATTCATCAATGGCCCACTCGACAGTAGAGGAATTTCTCACTAATCCATGATCTAACCCAGATCCAAACCGCAAATCAAACCACGAGTTCCTATCATATCTTTCGGATCTAATGACAAGGGGAAGAAAAGCTCATCATCGTACTCTATTTCGCAATCTACCACGCAAACGCGAGAGATTACCTTCCTGAACTTCTTCTCCGGCGGCTCGCTCGCCGAAGACCTGCGAGAATCGCCACTCCAAAGACGGAGGAGGACCGCTCCCACCGGAGACTGCGGCGGCGGCGGCGTCATCATCACCACCACCGTTCATTTTTTCCGAAGATTAATCCGAGAAAAGGGCTGCAAAATAAAATCCGAACTTCGAGAAGAGAAATACGAGCTTCCAAATCTCAATCACAGAATCAAAGATCGCATCATCGCCATAATCATCTTCTTCGATTCACATTCCAATATTCCGTTTTGTACATGGATTTTGGCCGATTGAAGAAGCAATTGATCGATGATGATAATTTCGTCCCCTTTCTCTCTCTCTAGAAAATGGGAATTTGCGAATTCTCTCTCCAGAAAATTAAAGAAACGAGAGTAAAAAAACACCACCTTTTTTCTCTCTCTAAAATGAGAAAATCGGGAATTTCACTTTAATGTTTTTTTTCCGGGACTAAAATGACCGAAATGAAACAAATCCAGTACTTAAATAGTTATGTCTAATACTATAATGTTTTGTCCTGATGATATATTGGGTATTTCACAGCGTTACAGGCGGTGATGTATCATTTCATGACAGGCATATATTAGTGGCTGAGGATATTTTTATTGGGCATCTACATATTTGGCTGAATGCGGAAGGTGCGTTTTTTATATGCTACTTATGTTATGTGCATGGCACGCAGTTCATGAATAAAAATGATAAGTAAACTAATTCAATTGTTTTGCATAATAATTTTTTTTTCTGGTAACTGTTTTGCATGTTATTATTATAAATAGATGGTACTCCTATATTTTCCAAATATTAACAGATGATAACCCACGACTAATAACATAAATATTAATATATATTATAAACATATAAATAAATATATAGTGTTATCTAGCTTTACTATGAAGAAGTTATATCTTCTTCACTATGAAAAAATTGCTATGAAAAAGTTGTATATTCTTCGCTATGAAGAAGTTGCATCTTCTTCACTACGAAGAAGCTGACTTTTCTTTGATATAGAGAAACTAACTTTTCATCAGTACGAAGAAATTCCTTATATCCATCTATAAATATGTGAGTGATGTATTATATTTATAACATACGAAATACGAAAAAAAAAATTTATTTCTCTCTTTCATACTCTTTTTCTTTTTAATGTTCCATTATTACTTTTTATCTTTCGTTTTCAATATGTTATCAACACGATACTCTGCTGATATAGATATATAAAATCATATAAAAGGTAATGTATGATCCTCTATCTCTATTCATCTTCAGTTTCATTATATATAGACATTGAGAAATTTTTATTCCTCTCATTCATACTCTCTTTCTCTTTAGTATTCCACTGTTCTTTTTATCTTTCGTTTTCAACAATATAAATATATTAGCTGTAATAATTTGTAAATCATTTCATACACCAAACTTTAAAATTTTCAGAAGAAAAAAATATAGGAATTTTTCTTAACGACTACGTTAAAACTTAAATTTTTAAACTGTTTTCAAAAGTCATTATATTACGGTGTTATTTAGAAATCATTTTAAAATGCATAGTTTAATTTTATGATAATTTTTGGAAGTTATTTAAAAATTAATGATATTATTTTAAAAAATGAGAGTTTAATATATAAATTAGTAACAATTTATTTATTTATTTTAAAATTTTAAAATTCTTGTATTTATTTGAAATTTTTATACAAAATCACGGTATTTGTCCTTTTCAAATATTAGAAGATGATATACCCACCCCAAATACTGATAATGATAATCTCTCTTGTCAAGCCTCTCATCTCTAACATCATTCCCAAAATAGGACGTATTTGCTCATCGTCGTGTAAACCAAAGCACATACAGACAAAATAAGATTCAAAAACTGCAGTTTCAGACAAGATGACATAAGATTCAAAAACTGCCATTGTAATATGCACAATTGATAAACCCAAACACAGGCACACAAGTCTGTAAGAAATCTACAGATCCTTTTGCAGATTTCTTCTTCAAAAACTGCTTCTCGCTTTCATCTTCACTCGGATTTCTTCTTGACAGAGGATATTTCACCAGAAATGGTTCTCAAGAGCTGTTTAGAGTACATGTCTTGCGCCTGCGTTACGTTCTTCACCCGACTCGCTCTCACCCATGCAGGCTCCTGATATCAAATTCATCATTCGTCCGCCACAAGACGATACCCACACACACACACAAAAATCTATCTTTTGGTGATCCATGATGTTTTCGCAGTGTAACGAGTAAAAAAATCCCATCTTTTTGGTGACCCATGAAGTTTTTCCCAATGGAATATATGGAACATGCAAAAAAAAGTTCACCTTTCGGCGATCCATGAAGTTTTTCGCCATGTACCGAGTAAAAAAACCTTGTCTTTTTGGCGACCCGTGGTGTTATTTGCAATGGAGTATATGTAATGAGTAAAAAGATCTCATCTTTTTAGTGATCTATGATGTTCTTCGCAATGTAACGAGTAAAAAAAATCTCGTCTTTTTGGCCACCCATGATGTTTTTTCGCAATGTAACGAGTAAAAACATCCATCTTCTGGTGATCCATGACGTTTTTTGCATATGCAACGAGTAGGACAAGATAGTACTGTACCTCAGGGACGAGACGAGAGAGCCCGAATTTCAGAAGCAGGAGAATATGCTCAATGAGGAGAATAGCTGCAAGCCCGGGTTCGATCTTCCATTTTCCTTCTCGATCGTATAAGCATACCAAAAGCGCCGAGTTTGTGCATATCGACATCACTATTAGGAACTGAGATTACCGCAAAAGATGAGAAAACGTGCAGTGAGACAAAAAAAAAAATCGAAACTAACACACCCGATGCCCAAATAATTTTACCATTTTTTCAATGTTGGACTAACCGATATGGGTAAAGTACCTGACATATGTTTAACCAGGCTCCAATTGTAGCAGCAGCCCGAGGAACAGGTCTTCTCAACGTGACAAGTAGCTTCAGAGCTTTCGTTCTAATCCCCATTACGTTGTTCTGCCCATAAAGTTCGTGTTTTTTAGACGGGATCAAAGAATATAACAATCAAGCGAAGAGGAATAGAAAAAATGGATTCTTTACCACCGTTGCAATGACAAAAGCAAGCGGGAATGCACAAGCGAACATCATGATCATTCCAAATTGCAATGCCAACTCAAGGAAATCTGCAAACATGTTTCAGATTTCTGCTTTCAGATAACATTCACATTCACGGATATACATGCATACGGGTAAATGTTAGCATGCATGTATATGTATATATACATAAATATTGGAGATAAATGATGGGCAACAATTTCATTAGTACATTACCGTCAAAAAGACCGTCTTCAAGTTCAGCACCGATGCTAGCTGAATATGCAGGTTTGAGGTATTCCTTTTCAACCCTAGAGTTAAACTGTATCTTTCCCATCGATGACCCGGTTTCCTTTTTCTTCTTCTTCCTGGAAATATATGTAGTTACGGATTTTCACTAAAAGTTCTGATAATAAGCATACAGAAGTTACGTTGAAATAACCGGTATACCTGACTCTGTACTTCCTGTAACTGTATTTTAAGTAAGGCAAAGAACCATCCATCAATGTCCAGAAAACCTGCAGAAAAATTTTAAGTTACAGTTAATGTCAGCTTCGATATTTTTCAAGGAAAACTATACAATAAATCTCCACATCCACCCGTTACCTGTGAGATTATTAACCGTTGGATCAAGACTTGTCGAAGGGTTTTAAAGTTCCGATGCAAAAGAACGTGGTAGAAGATCCCGATGTATGTCTGCATAAAATAGAGTCCGAAAACCTGCAAAAAACAGAAATCTTCCTTAGCAATGATGAAAAACGGGCAAAACTGAGTTACTCGAGAACAGTATTTACCTTGTAAATCAAGCTATTAGCTCGATATTCCGCATTCTCGTTGATCTCGCGGTTAATCAGCTTAACAGATATCTTGCCCCCGAACCGGTTGAAGTATTCGATGATTAGCAGATAGATAACCGTTAACACAAATCTGAAAAAACCACAGTGAACAATGGTCATATAGCCACTGATTGTGCATACTCTAGAAAGGGATATCAATTGTCTATACTCTGGAAATATACAAAAAAGCTTATTTGAAACCCGTAATAAAAGAGAGACGAATCTTACTTGAGTATATCGGAGGTGATAACCTCGTAAAGATGAGCATATGCCAATTCAAACGGTAACTGGAGGCAGATAATGCTTAAGATGACAATAACATCGTTTCTAAACCTCTTGAAATATGCAAACCATTCGTATCTTTGATACGCTTCCTTCTCTCTGGTTTTCTCGTTTCCGAGCTTTTTTATAAGTTCCTTGGGACATGGAAGGGAACTCCACTCCATCCCGAGAAATTTGTAGCCTTGACTCGGGCCAATTGTATGATTGATATGCCATCTATGCAAACAGGTTACGGAATAAACGGGAAGAGAGTCAGTATCAAAGCTCAAATAACAAAAATATGCAGAATATAGATTATAAACTATAGTGTTTTTACATAAGAGGATGGTACCTAGCCAACAAGGCAGCGTTTTTACGTTTCCAGAACTGAAGCAGCAAGGCAGCCCAAAGTATTATACTTATAAAGAAGATCGGTAAAACAAGAAACTGCAAGTATCTGGTCAAAGAAAAACAAAAAGAAACCAAACTTGGCATGACAAATATACCAAAGTACCGGTACATTTTATATAAAATGCTTAAAAACGGAAATGGAAGCTTACCCGAAATCAACCATTTGCACTATGAAACCAACTACAGCTGGAAATATCATCCATCGAGTATACATTCCAAGGAATGAAAAGTAGACTCCAATCTGTAATTATTCAATCCATACATTACATTTCATGTCAAAATCTTGTGTTTTTGTTTTTCTGTAGTAAGAAGCAAATCAAGATTAGATGTATCTGTTGGCATACCTTTGCACCGAAGTATGAATATATCTGATCAATCGGTTGATGCGTGAAGTCCAACCAATCGAATGCCCAAGTTCGGAGAAGTTCTTTCCTCTTCAATTCATCTATGACAGATATATATGTTCTTGCTTGAGAATTTGAGATCATAGCAAAAATTTCTGATATAGAACAACATACCATGAAGAGGAAAGACTTGTTTAATGACACCCTCAGATTCCAGTCTTCGAACTAATGATTCCCCTACCGCCCATCGAAACTCTCTGCCACTAAGTCTCAGTGTAATGTCAGAAGAACAATTGTTTACCTGTAGTACAAAAGTTGAATACCGATGCGTCACAACATATAATCAATTTAACCCGAGAGGAACTCCTAAAAGGTCGATTTGTACAGACAAAACATACAATCCCATATATAAGATGTTGATAGCACCGGAATCTCTCAAACCAGCTGAATAACGAGCCATCGGGTTGCGTCAAGAAAGCTTCAGCACCATCCATCTCAAATGGCAGATCAATTCCTGAAATTAGTATTCAAGATTGGATAGTAAACCTTGCTGTGGAAAGAATAAGGCTGGTGTGCAATGAACTGAAGCCATTACTAGAAGGAACCAGTGTTTACCTACACGGGTAGGTTTACGAATTTGAAGCTCAGCTGCTGCACTACCCAATGTCTCCCTAGGAGCTGCTACCTAAAATGGAAGAGTTCAACCTAAAACTGTGATTACAAGCAAGGTTTAACAGAGACCATCCAATCAGAATCTCTTTGCATCATAGGAATGAGGAATCTAGAACTTTAGTTTTGTCGAAGTAAGACACTTGACAAATTAAGCCAGATAACCAGACAACCTAGGGATAAAAACTTCACTACCAGGCTTTGTTTGTCTTTCTAATTCATGAGTTTTGACGTTCAAACTCAGCAATCTTACTATCTTAGACACTGACTAGCCGGAATTAGAAGCTTTCTGAAACATTGTCTTCCTCATGGATTCTCTCTCTGATAACCGCAATGGAGAAACTTGCACTCATTTTTTTTTTTATGTCAAATGCATGTTTCTCGACCAGAAAAGGAACATGGAGAGGAACCCACGAACAGAAACACACAGAAGCAGAGCAGTGACATCTCAGAAACGCAACTTCCATATGCCACATATATATAAATGCACAAATTACTGGTGAAATGGTGAAAGGACAGACCTTGAGAAACTCATCTGTGAGACCGACAACCCTATCGATGGCCAAACCTCTCTTGTTCAGCTCATCCACCAAAACCTCAACACAGTTTCCTCCTTCTTCTTCTTCGCCTCCACCTTCCCGTTGAACCCTCTTAGGAACCACCATTGCAATCTCGTGAACGAGATCTTCCCCATTGCTCCCGTTCATCTCCAAAACCGACTCAACACACCAAAAATTTTGAAACTTTTTGAGTTTTTGCCCTTCTCTCTTTCTTCTCAGACGTCGCTCAATATCCAAAGCTCGCACCTTTCTTCGCCCTCTTGGATTCTTCTATGATCTCGCTGAAATGGCCAAATGGGTACCCATCAAACATAGCAAGATACCACCTTTTTTTGTTTTACTTTCTAGTTTCTGGGCTTTAAGAGAAGGAAAAACGAGGATCTGGATTCAAGCCGAGAGCTGCGACAAACAAGGGCAAAATTCAAATTACAGAGGAAAAAGAGGCTTTTTTTTAATCTTTTATCCCAATACCCGTCGTAATTCGAACCGGTTTGGGTCGAAGGAGGAAAACATTCGAACACAGAAATCTATCAGGGAAGAGGTAGCGACAAGTTCTATGATCTGATAAGCGAGAATAAGAATGTGCAAAGGAACAAAAGAAACTCCCGACACAACACAGCACTGATGTCTGGAGACGTCGGGTAATGGAGGAGGTGACACATCGGACGGTGACGAAGGAGCAATGCCACGTCATCCGGCGTACCCAGTTCCATTCCAATCCGATATTTTGTGAGATTATAATGTAGAAAATATCACACTCTCACCCTCAAAAGTCATCATCACACTCAATTACGATCACAATCGAACGGAATTGACAGATACACAATAATATGCGAATTGAATCTCATAAAATATTTTTAATCTAAATCAAGTTAAACATTTCTAACCAAAAATTAAAAAAAAACTAAAACAAAATTAGCATTCATTTAAAAATACTTACTTTTTGTTAATAAAAATTATATTCCAAAATGAATATATATATATACATTAAATCGAAAAATCTATAATCAGCCAAAATTGGAATCCAAATGAAACCTTATAATAGTCATTGTTGAAGATTTTTTTTTTTTGTCAATGGGCCAATGGCCTTTGGGTCTCTTCATGCAGGAAAAAATGGATGTGCATGTTAAGATATAATATGAAATGAAAATATCATTTGTTAAAGTTTTGAAAGACCAAAAAATGCAAAATTACTGCATAATTAGTAAATAAATGCGGAAGGAAACTACTACTATATATAATCCATAGGTCTTTAATGTTATACTACAAATGTAGCATTTTCTGTTTTTTTCCTTTTTTTAAATGGACGGTGGAGATGACGTAAAGATGATCCAACGGTCCATACGCTTAGAAACGAACCCGTCGTGCTTTATGTCAGCACGCGTCCGTCAAATGCTTTAAATACTCTCTCTCTCTCTCTCTCTCTCTCTCTCTCTCTCTTGCTGAGCTCTGCTGCTCTGCGAAAACCTTCTCTGCTGCTTCATCATTTCCGTTGCCCTCACTTGTCGAGCTTCTCGTTTTCTTGGATCCCTGTTTGGTAGTTTCTCATTTCCTCTTCGTATTAAGGTACATGATGATTCGATTTCTTGCTTTCTGCTTCGATCTTCTCCTGTTGAAATTGGAATGAAGATCCCTTTTTGTATTGCCCTGAGAGATTTTGGGTATTTGTTTTGGATTGAATGTGTTTTTTGTTTCTGTTGGTGAAGGTGAAGTTAGTGTCTTTTCTTCGTGCTTGATTTTGGGGTTTGTGTTGTTAGGTATGATGCTTCGTGAACCAGTTTCTTCTTTACGAATCTGTATAAAGTTGGGATCTTGATGTGAAAGTAAGAAATTTTCTTCATTAGCCTAAGCACTTAACATCTTGTGGGTTATAGATAGTTCCTCCTTTAGGGTTCAGTTATGTGCTTTTATTTGCTTTAGTGGGTGACCATGACTTAGAAATTTGGAATAAAAGGGCAGAATTGTTGTTATGTATTCGCTATTGTGAATTTGGTTTTCATGTTGTACTAAAAAAACTTTTGATATTTTTTTTTATTATGAAAGAAGATGTCTTCTGAATCGTTTACAGCATTCGAAATAGCTTAAACCTCTGTAGAATTTCCGACATGTCGTTATGGTTGTCTCATTGTAACTTTGCTTCTCACTTTTGCTGCTGCAGTATATCCCATGAGGTGTATCTGAGAGTGGGATTCCGTAAAATGGTGCTCCTGTTGTGACATTTATCTTGTCCAACAGCTTGTGAAATAGGTGTGTGATTAAAAAAAAAGTTCTGTGATGTTTTCTTGTTATTCTAAGATTCATCCTGATCACGAATTTGATTATCTTGTTTTATTCCGTTGACACGATAGTTTGCTATGGGAGGAGGTCCGGGGCTCAATACTGTACCGAATTCTAACCGTATTGACAAGTCAAGAGTGCTGGACGTGAAGCCTCTTCGCAGTTTGGAACCCGTCTTTCCAAATGCTAATCAAGGTCCTCCATTTGTGTGTTGTCCTCCTTTCGGCCCTTTCACTTCCGGATTTTCACCATTTTTCCCGTTTGGAGCTTCCCAATCATCGCACTATACTCCAGATCTCAACCAGACCGAGAACCCATCTCCTGCATTTGTTCCACCTCTTCGATCATTCAGAGAACCTACAGTATCAAATGGCCCCAGCAGCTCGGGCGGCCTCAGTGGATCTAAAAGAGGATATGGCCGTCCAAAGGGCTCAACCAATTTGAAGAAGAAGGAGAAGAAAGCTGTGAACAAGGGGCCCGGCTCACCTGCCAGTAGGCAGGAGGAAAGCTCTAATCAAAACTTTGACAGTGGGATCACCGTAGCAGAACGAGAAGATGGAAATAGGGAAATCGTTCTTAGCGTATTGGCACGGTTCGATGCAGTCAAGAGGCGGCTTAACCAATTATTAGATGCGAAGCACGCAACTTTTAAATCGGCGGGTGCTTTGATGAGCAGAGGGGTCCGCACAAATATGAAAAAGAGAGTCGGGTCCGTTCCTGGAGTTGAGGTGGGCGATATCTTCTATTTCCGGATAGAGATGTGTTTGGTGGGTCTTCATATGCAGACAATGGCTGGCATCGACTATTTGATTGTTAAGGGTGGGAGTGAAGAAGATCCTTTAGCAACGAGCATTGTTTCATCCGGACATTATGATGATGATGCCGAGGATCCTGACAGTTTAATTTACAGCGGACAGGGTGGTAATGCGGACAAGAACAGGCAAGCATCTGATCAGAAACTTGAAAGGGGAAATCTCGCGTTAGAGAGAAGCTTAAGGAATAGCAATACAGTAAGAGTCATACGAGGAGTAAGAGATGTGACTAGTCAAAATACAAAGATCTATATATATGATGGGCTTTTCTCGATCAAAGAATCATGGGTAGAGAAGGGAAAATCTGGCTGCAACACGTTCAAGTATAAATTGGCGAGGCTACCGGGCCAGCCACCTGCTTTTGCTGTCTGGAAATCAGTTCAGAAGTGGAGGGAGGGTTTGATCACGAGAACAGGGCTTATCCTTCCGGATCTCACCTCGGGAGCTGAAAGTGTACCTGTTTCGCTTATAAATGACGTGGATGACGATAGGGGGCCTGCATATTTCACTTATATCTCAACCTTAAAGTACTCAGAATCCTTCAGACCAACACACCCGACAGTTGCCTGCACCTGTCGTAACTCATGTGCACCTGGAAATCTTAACTGTTCTTGCATCCGGAGAAATGAGGGTGATCTCCCTTATGTTAACGGGACTCTAGTCTCTCGAAGGCCGATGATATATGAATGTGGTCCGACCTGTCCGTGTAATGCCAGTTGCAAAAGCAAGATCGTCCAGACAGGATTGAAACTCCGTTTGGAAGTGTTTAAGACAGAGAATCGTGGGTGGGGTCTACGTTCGTGGGATCCTATTCGAGCTGGTTCTTTCATATGCGAATATGCTGGTGAGCTCAAAGACAAAGCCAAGCTAAGTCAGGAAGATGAAGAAGATGAGTACATTTTCGACACATCTCGGGCATATAACCCTTTTAGATGGAATTATGAACCTGCACTGGTGGAGGAGTATACTTCAGAGGAGACTTTAGAGGAGTTTGATCTTCCATCACCACTTGTTATCAGTGCCAAGAGTTTCGGGAATGTTGCTCGGTTTATGAATCATAGTTGCAGTCCCAATGTTCTATGGCAGCCAGTTGTTTATGAATGCAATGGGGAATCGTTTATCCACATTGCTTTTTTCGCCATCCGGCATATTCCTCCATTGACTGAGTTGACTTACGATTACGGTTTTTCCTGTACAAACGGGACTGGAGCTGGAAGTTCTGTGTGTGGGAAGAGAAAATGTCTGTGTGGATATGATAAGTGCCGCGGCTCATTTAGTTAACAGTGGAAAGAGCACTTCTTGCTATTGGTAGGTAACTCCCCGTGAAGATTTCATTAACTATATTATTGAGTTGAAACACGTACATTTCATGTAGGATATAACACGATAGTATGTGACTTAGCTAGCTGGTGGGTTATTCTTTAAGCATCGGAAGGGCTTCTTCTGAAGAATAGGAGAATTTTCCCCGACAAAAGATAGTAAATTATTGAATTATGCGTGCTTTTCTTGAAATTATATGCACTTACATGTTGATGAAGCAAAGGGTTTGTAATAAGTGTCTTTGCTTCCGTGTTTGTTGACAACTCGATGCATGATCAGGCCGGGTATAAGTGTGTCGGGTCAGTTATTTGTATTTGCACATATTATGTTCTAACGTTTGTATTAGTATGTTGGTTCATCAGGTCGGGTATAAGGCTTTTTTAATCAACTGCAAGATGCAAGCTTGGATCTTGAAGGAACTCCATGATGCAGACACTACTATGGCTGAACTGTTTCTATTGTCAGAGTCAGGACACATGATGTGTAGTAGAGTACAAGGTGGGAAGAAAGCCTTTCTGAAATGCTTTTTGGAGGGGTTGAATCTGGTTGATGAGTTTAATAACTTTTTTGTTGTGATGTTAGTAAATCTTTAAAGGGTAGAAACTTTTGGGTGCCATTTCTTGTAAAACTTTATATTCAGCCTTGTAAATTCTCTGGCACCATTCCGGGTTAGGTTCATGTCTAGTGGTAGCTAGCTTCCTGCATGTTCTTTTGGTGTAATGTTTTCCATTTCCATTGAAGGAAAGATCAAATCTTTGTCCATTGGAAGTAAAAAAAAAATTGAAAAATACAAAAAAGAAAGTGTTGTAGGGTAATCAATCATCCATGTTCTTCATGTATTCCTTGGAAAGTTTAGTTTCCATGATGAGTTGCTGTTCCCTTACGAGAGAATGCCCTGATTCCAGCAATGCCTCCACTGTTTGCTGTTTCAAATCATATCGTAATAAATGAAAAAAACCAAACATTACAACAATTACTGTAATAATCTCAGACTCACGTGTAATGTAATAAAACACGAGACTGGTATATGTCATGTTTTTGTGTAAAGCTCCGTTATTACCTCAGGAGGGATGAACTCAGGAAGCTCTTCAGTGTTTCTACGTCTGAGAAGCGTTTTCTCAAGACTGTCAATTCCTCCAACGTCATCTACCCACTGTCACAACAAAAAGCGTTTTTGGCACAAAGTATGTTAATATCAGCTTTCTATGAACACCTCCATGGATCCAGTGGAATATAGAGAATCGAAGATCGGGTTTCGGTTAGTATCTAGAGTTTTGCATGTTGATCCGCACTAAACATAGGATGAGCACGGATCAGATATCCAAGATTTTCGGGTTATTCGAATCCAAACCCGAATATTTCAAGTCTCAGGAGATATTACCAGATTTTGGATCTAGTTTGGTCGTATATCCAAAGCTCGGGTATTTGAGATAATTTTCAAGTAATAATCTCTGACTCACATGTAAAAACACTTAACAAAATGGTGAAGCACCTTGAGAATAGCTCTGTCATAGGTACGTGACCTCAAGGCTCCATAGAAGTCGAGGGCTAAGAAAAAGGGAAGCTATGAGAACCCCAAAAACAAAATATGGTCTTTTTGCTGTAATAAGTTTGGCCCAACTGATTTGTGTTGTGTTCTTATTCAAATGAGCAAGTACCTTGATTCGGAAACTGATCCACGATGCTTACGATATGTTCCCGAGAGATTCCATCTTTCTCGTACATTCTGGAAACGATGTTAACGATATCTTCACGGGTTGGCTGCCTGTTATACATCCAAAGATGTCAGCTTTTCAACAGTGATCGACCAATGTATATGGGGATAGGAATTAGTTTACCAGTAGAACTTCTCCATTCTTCCTTCACGGATCAATGGAGCATAGAGTGTGGAGAAATCGTTTCCGGTGACAATGACAGGAACTCTGTGTGTAATGTCGGCTTGTCTCCAGTCTTGTCCAACGCTCACTCTCGTCGGATTGTCTGAAAGATTCATTAGTGTTCCTACAACTATCTGATTGTTCACTGTCATTTGCGTGTTCCCTGAACAAGTAGAGAAAACTCAGTTGATGACCTTTTCTTTTGCAGTGAAACCAAACGATTTGAAAGAATAGATCCAAGCTTTAACCTATCCTGGATATGATCATGGCTTACCGAATCTTCCAAGACCAGCGTCAATGTCATTGATCACGAGACAACTCATCTTTCCCTGCATCAGTTGAAACCAAATTCAAAACCACATGGGCAATCCCATAAAGATAACAGTCTGATACTTCACCTATGAAGCAAGTAGACAGTCAGACAACAGGCTGTAACACATAACTAATGTATCTAAATCTTATCATAGTAGTATGTCTTGACATGGTTATCATGACACACGATGTGTTTATGAATATCGTTTTGAGTTGCCTTTCATATGAACCAGAACGAATGCTCATGGGGAGGAACAATGCTGGAAAACGTTATATAGCATATAAGTATAGGGAGATTGAAGGATTTTAATAAAGTTTCTAACTTGATTCTGAACGACTTGTGAAGCTGTCCTATAGCGTTCACGTATGAGTCTTCCCGGCTCTCCTGTTTAGTAAAAAGCAGAAAGATTTCTAAGCGATTATTCGAGATTCTGTGATGCATATAAGCATAGAAATTTACCGGCTTTTTCCGACTCCAACTCTCCTGCTGACATTATTACAGGTTCCACTCCCATGGTCTTGAAAATAAGCTCAGTCTGAAACGTCTTGCCTTGTCCTTTACCTCCCCAGATACCTTATCCAGTGGAATCACAGAGAAGTAAATTCACAAAATAAAGCTGAAAAGTAAAGGATCCGAAAGAAGTTGATGATGGAAGTATATGCATTACCTAATACCAATGGGATTTTAATGTTCAGAAGACGAGCAAGGTAGTTCTTCACAAGGTGGCATGCTGCAGGAAACAATCAAACCGAATGTACAGTCTATGTAATCGAACGAGCAAATGCAAACATTAATTTCCAGAAACATAACAACAAAGAGGGAAAACCGCCCGGATGATAAAGTTCCAGGCCTTTGTCTGAATACGATCAAAATGCTTGTCTTTTTTTTCTCTAAAACCTCCTTTGGAGCACCTTGATCAGGGCTCAGTTCGAGATGACTTACCAACTTTATCCTGTCCAAAGGAAACAACATTTGTAAGGGCATTGAACTCTTTCATAACCGTTGCAGTCTAAGATTCAAATTCAGTTTCGAAAGCATGTGGCGAAGAATCAACAAACTATGAAAATTATCCGAAATAAGATCGTACAGAAAAAGTTCACGCACAAGATTTCGGGTTACAAGAAACAGAAGAATCAACACCAACACCAGAAGGAACAGATGATCATCAGTTCATATCTCTCTACACATAGAGGAGAGGAGCATGATCCAGAGCTTGCAAACCAAAAGCTACCACATAAGTTTTCTGACCCATCTTGTAACTCGTCATCAGAGAAGACCAGACAGAATCTTATCCAAGAAAGACAGGTTCTACAACAGTCACAGAAAGAAATCTTGTTCTTCACAAGGTTACTTACCATGAACAATGGCGCTATGTAGTAATCTCCTTGAAGATACTCGAACGACCTTGTCGCCTTCTGTCGGTAATCAAACACGATATCGGCTGCAGAAACAAGAATACAGCTCCTCAGTCTTAACAATCAAAATCAGAAACTCGTCAAGACAAGAAACTAACAGAAATAAAAACAGGAGATGAAATAAGACATTGGCTTTCTTTGTCAGAGAACCAGAGAAATCACAATATCTACTAGCAGACAAATAAAACAGTCGCAACATGGTATCTTTGAAATGATAACACAGAAAATCAATGGATTCGAAGGCCACGTTTGTGAATTTCCAGAAGAGGAAAGAGAAAAGGAAAAACCCAGAAGACGAATAGCCAGATACTAACAATCCTTGCCGAGAAAATCTCCGACGAAGAGGTCATCGATAACGCCGGCACGTGCCCCGACAGTGATGTTAATGTTGTCGGCCTCGGCACCAAGCCTATACAGATAATCCTTCCCTTCGGAATCCTTGGCTTCCCACGACGACTGCTCCGACAGTCTCCGCGGTGGCTTCGCGGCGGCGGTTCCGCCGTCATCTTCCTTGTCGGCGGCGGAGAAAGATGGAGACTTTGAACAACAGATCGGGAAGAGCTTACTGGGGGAGAAAAAAGTTTTGAAATTGGAGGAAGAGGAGGATGAAGATGGTAATGGCGGAAACTGGAATGGCACAGATATGTTGGAAAGCGCCATTTTTCCCACAGAAAAACAGAACCGAAACTCAAAGATGTCTGCGTTGATTCAGATTTTGATTTGTTCTGCTTCTTTGGATTTGGAGAAGAAGAGCCATTTGTTCTACGACCCAACAGAAACCCAATAAAGAAGCATTTGATTTGTCATTTTGCTTGGCAGTTGATTTGTGGTTCTTGGAACAAGAAGAGTTTGAAGCGGTTCTTGTCTTTTCTTGATTTTATCCTCTCCAAGTTTTTTTCAAAATTAATGAAATTAAAAGCGGAAATTTATAAATACTAACAAAAAAAATAGCATCGAATATTTAAAAATAATCTATTTGAATATGTAATCTTGAGTAGGGTTTTTCTGTGCAGATTAAAGTTTGGGGTTTTTTTTCTGTTTCTTCTGAAATTCTGGTTCGTTTTGGTATTTCTATTGTTTTTTTATAAATAATCAAAATGATTAGTAGCTAAAATCAAGGTCCATGCATGGGACAACACTTGACGATTCCAGCCACATTGTATTAAAGACACTTGATGCTGCATGCTCCATGCAACTTCTTACATAAGATATCACGAAATATGTATGTATGTATGTATGTATGTTGCCACGGGAAAAGAATAATTAAATCACCAGCCTACCATAATCAAATAAGCAAATATTTTATATATTTTATTGAAATAACAATATCATCTTTAATTATTTAGTTTCCTAGAAGGGTGTAACCAAATATTAAAAATCTGTCGTTATTGTTGCATGGATGGTGCCACTCGTCATCATCATCATCCAAAAAATCATCCATTTAAAAAAAATTAAATATAAATATCTAAATTTTTATAAAAACTTTTAGATGAACTATAAAATTTCTATATAAATATATGAACTTTTCTAAAATTCTATATAAATATCTAGATCTCTGAAAAACTCCCAAATAATCCAAAATTCGTTAATGTCATCACCTATTTTTATTTAAAAAATATTTAAAATTTGTATTTATTTAAAAACATTTCAAAAGTCTATATATTTATATAGGATTTTTAAAAATTTAGATATTTACGTGAAAGTTTTATAGTTGAGATTTTCATAAAAATTTAGATATTTATATGTTTTTTTTTAAAAAAAATATGGATAAAATCCAAAATAATACCCAAACATTTTCCATAGAATTATTAATACTTGCAATAATAATTTTTTGCTAGAACAATATGGAAACTTGTTTATCTTATATTGAGCGATTCACAAAAAAAAAAAAAAGAGATTTGGGCGTTTTAATATATATCCATACACTTACAAGCCGATCCATATGATATATAACCATTATTTTGTTCAAAGGCACAATAACACATACACTATGCATCGACCCACAATGATGATAATAACAAATTTTATAAAAAAAAGTGGGATGGATTTTTCCAATACGATCAGGAGAACCAATTAACGACGGCATCATCATCCGTTTCGGTACGAGGAGGAGGAGGAACATCTTGAAGGACGTTCTCCTGTCCCTTGGGATAGTAGATGCCTGTCCGTTCGTGAGGCACCCAACTTCTCGCCGACGATGAAGATCCGACGGCTGTCTTCATCTCCTCTCCTCCTCCGTCTGCTTTCGCCGTCTCTCGCGCTATATCGTGTGACGCGCTCTTCTTGTGTATCGACTTCCTCAGCATCGGCCTATCATTGTAATTAGACTTGTTCTACGTTGAGAATATATGTATGTGTGTAGATATATAATGTTTATATTAGCTGAAGATTTTGTGGGGAGAGACAAAGATTGGGGAGGAGAACTTACTTGGAGAACATGGTGTTCATGGTGTGAGCACCACGAGCTGTGAAGGAAGACGTTGCCATAATTGATATCCCTCCTCCTCTGATCTTAGAGATTGGATATCTCTATATATACATGTATGTTATGGATTGGATGAATAATCGGGACAAATTTAAATGATGATCCCTTTCACATTTCCCAATGTAGATGTTGGGGTCAGTCCATGCCTCTCACGTCATCCCCTTTCACATTTTGTCCACTCTCCTTTATCCATCTCATCCCTTTCCGGATCAGCCTTCTAGAACATTACACCCATCGCACTTGCTTACATTATATATGTAAAGATATCATTAACACAAAGATAAAATTAATACTAATGTTCTTCTTCAATGGCTACAAAGATGTTGGGCAAACTGATAAGCACAAAGCGAGTTACCTAAAAATTGTTCATTTTATGTACAGTTAAAAGGCCTATCACATGAATCATTATGAAAAGACAGGGTTAACAAGCAAGCAAATCCTAGGCCAAGTGTTTTCACGTGTTGGCTAATTACCCATATCAGATCCATGTCCTGAGGAGCTGCCACTGTTGGAATCTGCAAACAAAAAAGAAAAATATGGGTATTAAGGCTCAGTGTTTAATCCAGAATTGTAGCTGAAAATAAGGGAAGAGGGAGAGAAAAAAAGGACTTCCATGCTTCTTACCACTAGAACAAGAGCCCGAATCGCTGCTAGAACTTTTACAACTACTTGATCCATCAACGTTGTTTTCTCCCGTAGGTGTTGCTCTGCCTGTTTCAATTGTACAACATATTCAAGAAGAATCATTTGAATCGTGTTCTTTGGTGCCATCTCTAGGTAAAGAATCATCTAATGGAAACTGACGTGACTTTTGAAAAACTAAATGAATCTCACCTGATTCAGTAACTCTTGATGTCCCACTACCAGTTGCAAGCTTGTTCTGTGAATCGAAAAGGAGAAAGATTATATTAACCACCCAAAAAATGATTTGAATCACCAACTTGTTATTGGGCGCTCACCTGTTCTTGGTTAATATCGTGAATAGATTCTGCGTCTCTTTCTGAACCAAACCCATGATCCTCTTTTTTCTTGCCCGAGCTCTCCTTGTACTCGGTCACGAATCTGTAAAGCTCCCAAAGTGTTTTGAGATCAAGACTATCGATATCCAGTTCAATCTCGTCATCTTGCTGAGAGAGTTCAGGGTTCCTCTTCTTTATGATCTGGACAACAGTCTCCAGTTTGTCAAAAGGCAAGTCCTGAAGGTCTTCACTCAGTCTCCGTTTCTCTTCAAATGTCAGGTCCCTCTCACCAGAAGCTTCTTCTTCTGGCTTCTCACAGACCATTGTAACTGTTTCGGGTTCAACCGGATTTGTCATTGATTCTGCTCGGTCCAGAGCCCTATTCTCAACAATCCGAGGCGAAGACATGGAAGGAGTTTGAGCAGGTAATGGATCTACAATAGGGAATTCGACATCACGGGTCTGTTTGTTCATCGTATCAAGATTCTCACACTGCATTTCCATGGCCACCCACTTCTCTTGGAACATTTTCAACAAATGCCCTGCCATGTGATGCACCTCATGCCCTTTCGGGTTATACAACAATGCATTGTTAAAAGTAAGTCTCACATCCTCGGCGAACTCCAATGGCGATTTGTACCAATTTTGGCTCAACCTGGTCTTTACAGTACCCAAATCCATAGGTCTCTTAACAATGGTGTGATAATCATGCAGACCAAGCCCCTTGGCATCCACTGGAACCTTGAAAACCCATCCGAACTTATGCTTCATCAATTTCGTAAGCAAATTGTTGCAGTTTTCGAAAATCTGAATTACTGTACCTTTGTCCGTACCAAACCCACCCTTCTTACCGCCATTGCTGGTCTTCATCTTTTTATTGCTATCATCAGCTCTGGGAATGCCCCCGAAACTTCCGTCGACATCACCACGAGGATCGAGCCGCTTGATCAAGCTCCGTACTTCATCAAGCTCAGCCTTTAGTTTCCTCTTCAAGTTCCTGACTTCAAGCTTCGAGATCGAATTCAAACTTATCTCCACCATGTGGTGATCGTCCTCCGACGCAATCGAATTTGTCGGAGAAACAGGCGGAACAGGCCGTTCCTTCCTCGCCGCCATAGATGGCTTCGACCGGTTCTGGCTCTTGCTGTTGCCTCCTGCGCTCCATTTACGTTTCGCCTTCGAAGCTCCGACACCTGGTAATGGGCCAGAAGCCATCCCGATCCGACAGTTATGAGGGGACAAAAAACTAGGGCTTCTCTAGTGTTTAGGTAGCAGCAACGCGATTGAAGGCTTCAATTAGGCAATCGAACGAGGGGAGGAAGAAACAGAGAGGGATTAGGGTTCTTGGTTGATGAAGAATCGCAGAGAAGAAACCCTAGAAGCAATGACGAGTCGCAACGACACGAGAATAGGCGCAGGCACACGCGCTTTACAACACGGGAATGCGATGAATTACTCTTTCGAGGCACGACCAAACCGGAGATTAAACCGAACCTAATTTACAATTTTGTCCGATTTGGTATTTCTTTTTTTTTTAAATAACCACGGAAATATATTTGTTTATTTTAGCTCCAAATGAAATAATAAATCCAAATTTCAGGTTTAATCAAATTTGGATAGACGGGAAAACAATAATAACACAGGTTCATCCACTAAATGCTATAAGCTGAAAGATCACTCCCAAACCAGAACATTCATCAAGTGAACCGCCAATTCAACCAGAGGATCTGAATGCAGTTTGGTCCTAAACATGGCTCATCGACAGAATCCAAATCCTAGACAGCAGCTCCGTAGAAACAAAGTGAAGCAAACAGGTAATAACACTCTGGTTTAGGTTAAACATTTTGAGTGCATCCAGTCCTCATAATAACAACCATACAGAGTCTCTCAGCTCATACTTTTGGGTCTAGAGAAACTACGATACAACGAGATAAAGACACTTAAAAGCTTCCGATTTCCCGCTTCCTGTTACCGAAAAGACACTCTCGAGGAAAAGATGCATCAGATGCCCGAATGCCTTACTGGGTATCCAGCGCAAGGTCATGCCAAGTATCGCCATCCGTCTGCTGAGTCTCCTGATCTGAAATGCATCGTGTCATCGAAAGTTAGTCAAGTCGGTACAAGTTTTGTTCTTCCACAAGAATCATTCGTCATCACTTCATATGTATATTAAACATAACGGCATCTGAAACCTAAACAGTGAGTGAGATGATACAATAAAAGGATTCGGTGTCACTTTTGGTTCTTCGACCAAAATCAATAAACACAAACATCGACTTAGATCATTCCAGGATTAGCATCTCAGGATTACAATTATCAATTCAAACAGTAGTTGTACAGAAATCAATAGCATAAATAGTGATCAAATGAGGAACATACTGGCGTCTTCAGTATCATCTGTCCGAACTGCAAGCACTGGCGGCAATGGAAGATCTGCAAAGACGTAGAATACGATCAGACGAACTGAAGCGAGGAGCCGGGAGATACAACGATATGGATCAGGGATTGGGAGTGCGAAAACAAGATGGTCACCATCATCAGGGAGAGTATCCCTCATCCACTCCTCGTCCACGATGTCTATGAGCATACCGAGGCTTAGTTCTGCCATGTTGAAATTGTGGGTCTATTGCCTTCGAGAATTCGGAAAAATGAATTGGAAAACCAGATGTTATAAACTAAAGTTACAATCTTGGAAGAGTTGGGAGTGTTAAGACACAAACGAAAAGTTCGAACTTTTTCTAATAATTGATTCAACCCAATTGGTTTCCCACTGTAAAGAAGCAAAAATCTGCCATTGAAAAGAACTACAATTCGAAAATGAACGCACCCGATATAAAAGCATACAGATTCCCGATGTTTGAAACCGACTACTTAACCCATTATCTGGAAATGTTGAATTCCGACAAATCAATGCAATATGAGAAGAAAACGAAAATTAAACAGAGGAAGAACATGGGCAATGGCCAAGAAACTAGACGGAAACTAAGGAAAAGACTATAACCCCACTGAGGAAATTCGCCGAACAAGTGGAGAGCAATCACGAAGAGAAAGCAAATGAAGAAATCGAATTCAAAATCAGAACTAATCTCATTTCTTTAACGAAGAAATGAATTCCGAATCGAATTAGTCCAAAATCCATGAGAACTCACCTGGTCGGAACTGTGGAACAAAGAAGCAGCAGCAGCAGCAGCAGCTAAACGCAGTTTCTTCTTCGCAGTGACCACCGAATGTGATCAATCAACTATTGTGTGTTGTGTTTTTTTTTTTTTGG
>NW_010965373.1:2497408-2501251 GCF_000463585.1 Tarenaya hassleriana | reverse complement strand
GGGGGGGGGGGTTAAATATGTTAATTTAATTTTAAATAAAATTCTTTTACTGGAAAAAGACGCCTTTCGAACCCTCCGACTGAGGCAGTTGCTTTCAAAAGCTGAAGAAATTTCGGGTTTAGGGTACAGAGAAGAATCGACGCCACGGTTCAGACTGAAGCCCAGCAATCGTCTCCGTTATTGCTTCAGACAGGTCCCTTCCTCTTTGTCCTTGATCTTCAATCTCTGATTTTTCATTTTCCCACGATTCAAGTTTGAGACTTGTGCATAAAAGTTGGTGAATTTAATATGGGTTCATGGAATTTCTGCAATTCAGTGAAGTGATTTGGTATCTAACGCTTCCTCTATGTTTCTGAAACATTTATGTCGCTATTTCCCGAATTGAGTGTAAATCAGCTTAATGTATTATTCAGCAAAAAAAACAAATCAGGTGAATGTGTAGGTTTTCGGTGGTGGGCATTCGAGAACATTTTTGGGTTTCTGAACTGTGAAATGAGGTTTTTGTGAAGTAACCATTTTGATGCCATTTTCATGAAACAGATGTGTTAATTCCAAACTAAATCAGTAGAATCCATTCGAGCATTGTGTTTTACTAGTTTCTTGTCCGTTGTACTGTTCAGGAATTTCGATTTGCAAAGTCTTTGGAGTTTGCATTTAAGCTTCTAACAACTGTACCTACTCTGGTGTTTTTCTTTTTGCTTATGCTGAAATAGGCGCCTTAAATAACCGATGAGTTCTTCACCATCTTTGGAGATTTTAGGTGCATCTTTCTGAAACTTAATCTTTTTCATTTGATGAGATTACGTTGGACTTCTGTTCTGAACTAGGTTTTGTTTCTCTTGCAGTTAGAGAACCAGAGGGTTTCTCTGTGTGGAATGGCCCCCCATTCAGCAACGGTCGACCCGCTCCTAAGCTTGAACGAGTACCATGCTCTAGCACAAAGTTCAGCGATGATGGATCTAAACTTATGGCCATGAAATCAGATGGAGTCATCAGTGTCTTTAACTCCATCAGCTTGAAAGAGGTTCGGTCATTCACGATACCAAATGTCACAGCTGCCGATCTATCTCCATGCGGGACATATCTCCAGACCTTTCAGAAATCCTCTACTCCAGAGGAGAAGAACGTGGTTATTTGGAAAGTTGAGACGGGCGATCTTGTTCATAGTCATTTCCAGAAAGCAATGACCAAATCCTCCTGGTAAGCTTGATCCCTTACTGGAGTTATATCTCTCTTGGTAAATTTGGACTTGTTTTTTTTTCGACAGACTTTAAATATATCACATACCCGTTAATTATTTTACATTGATGATGCTTACTGATTGTAATCTAAGTATTCAAAGTTCTCCCGTTACCTATGTCCATCCATGTGTCTAATGTCTATATCCACTTTGGATCTATGCAGAAATGAGAGCAAATGCGATGCATGCTTATGCATACATATTTGCCTTTCAGTAGACATTACCATGTGTCAAACTACCACATTTGCTAATTATGTTAGTAGTTTTCCTTTTATCATTGATTTTTGGAGATATGGTATGCTGACTCCTGCCCTGTGTTTAAACTTTGCATCTCAAATTACTGGTCATCTCCTCCGCTATGGGTTGGACATGATTGAGTACTTGTTATTGTGTTTTTTTTTATAATACCGTATTTCTGTTGCTTTTGTTTAGGCCATCAATCAGATTCAGCTCTGATGAATCTACTGCTTGCCGAGTAGCTACAAATGAGATCCAATTCTTCGAACCCAAAGATTTCTCCAAAGGAATAGCATCCAGGCTCAGAGTTCCAGGGGTGGCTGCATTTGAGCTTTCTAAGACTCCCGGTTCCCATGTTGCTGTATTTGTTCCTGAATCAAAGGTTTGTTTGGTTGCTTGGACTATCTTACTCTGGTTTTGAGTTGTGAACTTTGACTGCCTCATTCCTTGATCAATCCACACTGCTTTTTGGCATTCCATGTCTGTGCAGTCGTGTTTAGCGTGCCCCTCTGTAGGATTTTGAACAATCAATTTCACTAGCAGATCTATAACTTGGTACTTCTTAGAAGACGAAATAAACTGAGGCATTGAATCTAGGCACAAAGCAACTCAAGACTGGCTATGAAATGAAGTTTAATAATATTGTGTATGTGGATCCATATGCTTTTATTTGGTAATGTTATTGTGAATCAGAATTCATTCAATGTCGTCGAGATTGTTTTTTTTTTATTTCATTTCAGTCTGATTGCCCAAGAATGTGCTTTAGTATCACTATGTTATGTGATATCAAATTAACGCTTAAACTTAAACATGTTTAGGGAAGCCCTGGCAGTGTCCAGATATATGGATGTGGGAAAGAACTCCAGAGTCAGCCATTAGCCCGGCGAAGCTTTTTCCGGTGTTCGTCTGTTCAGTTTAAGTGGAATCATGGGTCTACTGGACTCCTGGTACTTGTACAATCAGATGTTGACAAAACCAACCAAAGTTATTACGGAGAAACAAAATTAAACTACCTTACAGTTGATGGAACACATGAAGGCCTTGTTCCTTTACGTAAGTTCCTAAGCTTTATATGTTCTTGTGATTTCTTGATGTGGTGAAGTACTGATTGTCTGGTGTATTGACAGGTAAAGATGGGCCAGTTCATGATGTTCAGTGGTCCTTCTCTGGTTCAGAGTTTGCAGTTGCTTATGGCTGTATCCTTTCCGTCAGTTATAGTGAATTTGGTTATGAAAAATCATGTCTTGATGATATCGGGTTCAAATGGCAACCAATTGAGCAATGAGAGTTTAGAAAGTTTTGAATTGTTTGTGGAGGTTAGTTTAGAGAATCTAGGGAATTGAGTTTATAGAGTTAAGAAAGAGTTAAGTTGATAGAGTAAAGTGATTTAAAGAGTTGAAAATCTGAATTCATGGAGTTTTCTGTAATTTATGAAGATGCTTATCTAGTGTTTATTCATGCATGCAGAGCTTTGTCTTCATTTTTTATAACTTATTCTGTTCTTTATTTGATTTGTTTCAATGACAATTAGTATGTGAGGATATTACAAGAACATTGTATCTGTTATTGTCTCTCCGATCAGATTCTTTCGCTGTCGTTTCTTCCATATACGTTTCTTTTCCTTGATTGATATTGCTTCAGTTATGCCAGCAAGTGTGACAGTGTTCGACAAGAAATGCAGACCATTGGTGGAACTTGGACAAGGCCCTTATAATACTCTTCGATGGAACCCCAAAGGAAAATGTATGCTTTCTGTTCATCGTTCCTGATTTTTTTTTTTTGTTGACTTTCTCGTCTTTATTTATCTGGCATAGAGTATCATACCGACTGACTGCATCTGTAACTTGGGTCCATGTTCCACAGTTTTGTGCGTGGCTGGATTCGGAAACTTGCCCGGTGATATGGTAATTGACAACCCTTTTTGTTCATCTTTTCCTTGTGTGAATTATTCTTTCTACTCGATCTTTCTCAATTAGTTGAACAATTTGAGATTGGCAGAGTATTACTGATATGTTCTTCCTCTTTAAGATGGCTACTTTGTTTTTACCTCTCCCTAATCCCTATACTTGCATCTTCAAATCACCGTTCTTCCATTGTTATGAGCTGATTTAAAGAAGTTAATACATTTCAGACATAAACTTGAGATTAAGGCGATGTTGATGTTGATGTAATAAATTTCAGGCATTCTGGGATGTCGTAAACAAGAAGCAGCTTGGGTCGACGAAAGCTGAGTGGTCTGTAACAAGCGAATGGTCTGCTGATGGACGATACTTCATGACAGCCTCAACAGCTCCGAGACGTCAAGTTGACAACGGGTATGCAATCTCTCTCTCTCTCTCTCTCTCTCTCTCTCTCTCTCTCTCTCT
>NW_010965373.1:2471710-2493383 GCF_000463585.1 Tarenaya hassleriana | reverse complement strand
TCTCTCTCTCTCTCTCTCTCTCTCTCTCTCTCTCTCTCTCTCACACACACACACACACACAAGTTTTTCATGTCTTCATTTGATCTGAATGAAGGATAAAAATCTTTAACTATGATGGGACAATTCACTTCAAGAAGATGTTTGACAAGCTATACCAGGTATCTCCATCTTATTACAGTTTCATTTCTTGTCAGAGAATAGAAAAGTATAATTTCGGGCCGGGTCATACTTTACCCGTTTGCTTTCGTCCTCCCAGGCTGACTGGAAACCGGAGTCACCCGAAAAGTTCGGTGAGATCAGCCAACTTGTCAAGTCTGTTGAATCATTGAAGGTCCAAGAAACTAAACCGCAAGGTCTCGTCTCTCGTAACGCTTAAAACTCGGGCCTGATTATGTGCAAAATCCTGTCATTCTCTTTGTCCTGAACGAGTTCTACTTGCATATATCTATTTAGGACAAGGCTCGGCTCAGAAGAAACCGACTGCTTCCAACCCGACCGCACAAAAACCCGCTGCTTATCGTCCCCCGCATGCTAAGACTGCAGCCGCAATTCAGGCAGAGGTAGTTTCAGACCAGACTTTTATCTTTGATATATACCGATATGAATGGAATGGAGAAAAGAGATCCGGTTTGATCTCAATTCTCCAAACAAGCATACCTCTAGTTGCTTGCTTTCTTGTATCCAGAATCCAGATCCAACAATGGAAGGTTTTTAGTCGGTTTGGTTTGACATGACATGAAAGTACTTCTAGTTTTGGCATCTTAGATATCTACTTGTAGTTTTTTTTTTCTCAGTTTGTGTCCTCCTCTAACGGTTGTCATTGATTTGTTGTTGGCAGTTACTCGGAGGAAGCTCGTCATCGGGGTAAGTTCCTTTCAATGTTCATCGTCGCGTCATTATCTTGAGAATATTTGCAGTAACAATGATCGATTTCTTGGCCTAAAATGCAGAGAAATGAGCAAGAATGCTCTGAAGAACAAGAAGAAGAGGGAGAAACAAAAGGAGAAGAAAGCAGCCAACAATGCTTGATGACACGCCAAGACAGAACAGCAAATCTCGTTTTATGTTCTTTGTGCGTCTTTTTTCTTGCCGTCTTTGAGAAGAAAAAAATTTCAGTTTCTTCATGGATAACAAAGGCCATGAATCATATTTCCTATAAACCGATAAATTTTGTTGAACAAAATTGTCACAATTTCATTACAACATAATAGTTTTCATGTTACAGAAAGCTAGACTTAGGTTAAAGTGGTAAAGAATTATTATTTTTTTTTTTAATAAATCATTAAAATGCGATTTGGGGTTGCTAGTAACGTTACAATTGTGTTCTTGGCTGTGTCTACGTGTGTACGTACATATCTGTAAACCGAACCGACATGCCCACACTTCATATACATAAGGCACATTTATATACGTACATGCATACATGTGTATCTATATATCTTGGTTCCTAAGATAATGAACTGCACCCAAAGAAAAGAGCAAGAACAGAAGAAGCTATCTATGCATGCAAATGAAGCTACGTGTCTGTATTCCGACACCCCAATCTTACATGTGTCTCTTTCTCTCTCTTCCGCTTAGCTTCTTCAACATCGATCACTGTCTCTCTCTCTCTCCTAAGTCTTGTTCTCTTCTTCTTCTTGATCGTCATCAAGAACCAGCAAAAAAAACACGCACAGAGATTTTGCAGAATCGATTGATCGAAGGGTTTAATGGCGACATCGGCTCGTAGAGAGTATGTGTTCGGTAGAGCGGACGAGGCGACTCACCCTGACTCCATCAGAGCCACCTTAGCTGAGTTCATCTCCACTTTTGTCTTCGTCTTCGCAGGGGAAGGCTCTATCCTTGCTCTCGGTATATATATATACACACACATATATATCCCTGATTGATCTTCTGTTCAAATTCCATTGAGACAACCTTAAAAAAATATCACTTTTGATCTGTGTAAGACATATGCATATTTTTTTTTTTTCTGTTTTTCATGGCAGACAAGTTATACTGGGACACTGCTGCTCACTCGGGGACGAACACACCTGGTGGACTCGTCCTGGTCGCGCTGGCTCATGCCTTGGCTCTCTTTGCCGCCGTTTCAGCCGCCATTAACGTCTCCGGTGGCCACCTGAATCCAGCCGTCACTTTCGGAGCTCTGATCGGAGGCAGAATCTCAGTGATTCGCGCCATTTTCTATTGGATCGCTCAGCTTCTTGGGGCCATCCTCGCATGTCTCTTGCTGAGGCTCGCTACAAACGGCATGGTAACGTTACATTATTCATCTTCACATATATATATATATATATGATGATGATGATGAAACTTTTGACATGCAGAGACCGGTGGGATTCCACGTATCTCATGGAGTTGGCGAAGTTCATGGGCTAGTGATGGAGATCATTCTGACATATGGTTTGGTTTACACTGTGTATTCCACGGCCATTGATCCGAAGAGGGGAAGCATCGGGATCATAGCTCCGCTAGCCATCGGGCTCGTGGTGGGGGCTAACATCCTGGTGGGTGGGCCATTCGAGGGGGCGTCCATGAATCCGGCTCGAGCCTTTGGCCCTGCGTTGGTCGGATGGAGATGGAAGAGCCACTGGATCTACTGGGTCGGACCGTTCATCGGTGGTGGCCTCGCCGGTCTGGTATACGAGTATATGATCATTCCGACCGAACCAGTCCACCACCACAGCACCACTCACCAGCCCTTGGCCCCGGAAGATTACTAGACAGTTCCGGTTCGTGTTTTCTTGGTCTTGTTCTTGTTCTTGAATGTATGAGAAGCACTTGCTTTGCATAGAACCCTTTTGTTTGTTTGCTCGTGTTTTGTCTGTTATCTGTTGTAATTTTGAGTTTGCGAAGCTTATTTGTACTTACCCTTTGTGATAACATCAATAAATTCCGAAAGTACCCTTCTTCGTGTTGAATTCCACGAATTTTTTCGTGGGTTGGGTCGGGTCGGATCAGATTCCGGTTTTAATTTCATTTGCCTAATCTGGATCTATAAAAATACTGCTGACAAAATTACAAGGATAAGATAGATAATCCTCGGTTTTAATTTCATGATGGTAGTGATCAAAGTCCCAAAAGGCTTTCCATGTTCCTGCAGCAAAATTAGGTGACGAGAGGATTATAGAGAGAAAGGACAATAGTTTTTTTTCCGACCAAAACATCAAGGGACAATAAAACCAAGTCTTCTGTCACAATCAGAGAAAAAAAACACGAGCTCCATACAGATTATGCAAACCCGATGGTTTTTTCATATTCCCTCTTCAAGAAGCTTCGGGTTTGGGCTGAGTTTCTTCGGCAGGAGGAGCAGCGACGCCCTTAGCCGGCTCTTCAGCAGCGCCCTTAGCCGGCTCTTCAGTAGCGCCCTTAGCTGGCTCTTCAGCAGCGCCCTCGAATGTTTCTCCGGCTACAAGCTCGGGGACATCGTCTTCATCTTCCTCTTGAATAGTTCCCACACCAGGAGGAGCCTGTTTCTGGAACTGCTCTGCCAGCTTTTTCAGGTTGTCCAAATTATCCGGTCCTGTAAAATTCAATGGCATTATTAAAGGATCACCCATTTCACAAGATAAGAGGCTATATAAGCACATGTACCAACTGTCAATGGTGCATACCAAGTTGACTGATAATCTGAGGAAGGATGTCTTGCAATTCTGCAGGAAAATTAAAAAACGTTTAGATTATAAATTGTGACCAATGGGTACCACATAAACCCGATAGCTTAGACTCGAATCAAGTACTTTTGGTCTGAGGAGAACCGCTTACAACCCACGTGTTTGCAGCGATTGAAGCTTGAACTGCATTGCCATTAAACCAAACCTCATTAATACACAGAACATGATCGAATCTTTCAAAAACATATCATCAAAATGGACTTAAAACTGAATTTTACCCTTAGGGTTGATAAACTGAATAACTACGTCGTCCTTAAAGATGTTAACTTCTTCGATTGCTGGAATGGCATTCACTCCGATTCTTTTCAATGTGCTCTGAAGCCTCTTGTCATCTGTTGTAGTAGTCTTGTGCACTGCCTTCTTCTTTCTACAATGATATAATTGTTTACAAAATATGATCTCAGAATGCATAACACCGATTAAATGACCGCAAGATTATTATAACGAAATTCGTATATAATGGCAAACCGCAATGTATTTTTCATCAGAGCAAGTCCTGATACCTTCTTACTGTGCCCTTTCCGCCAGTGCGGACAGTGTTGGCCATCTTCATCAACTTTTCCCGATTCATCTGCAAATCAACGCCAAAAAACACAAAATCATAAGCCAAAAACGTATTAAAGGGAGCATAGATAAGGAAATGATAATACCAGACGAACTGATGCATTCATACAACAGTAAGACCTTTCCATTTTCCAGATTCAAATCAGCAACCATCATTAAATCTTCTGTAGCCATTTCAGACGTTTCTAACTTAGTAGGAACAAGAAACACAGCACCAAGAGCACCATTCATTCAGATGTATCGAACAAACGAATACACACACATACATCACAAACACAGTTTCCGACAGAACCGCAGATCAAATCCAAGTTTCGATTTTCAATTCAAAAGTTTAGCTAACGCTACTCGTTCCGCGCCTTTACAAGTAAAATTCACAAAAGATAACACTCACAGTATTTGCTAGAGTCAGACACAACCCTAATTCCATCGTCAAACAATCTAAAATTAGGCGCGACCCAAAAGAACGAATCCCTACGTACGATGAACATGAGAGGAAAGAATCACGAGAAAGCTAATACCTCGAGAGATTTGATTTCTAGGGTTCTACCTTCTTCGAAGGGTATAAGATCAAGAACCCACAGAGAGCGGCGCTGAAAGGTTTTTGCCCTTTCGCTAAGTATGCACGACGCCGTTGTAAAAATGACGCCAAAGATTATTTATTGTAATCAACGGTGGAGATCGAAACTTAGAGACAGCTTTTATTCTCTGCCGTTCGATCATAAATGGATCCTCGAGATTGGATTATGGCCCATGGGCCCAAGTCCAGCCTTCTATGCTGTGGAGACCAATTTGTGTTCACCTTTTTTTTCATATGAAAACAAAACAAAAAACCGACAGGAACATAAAAAACAAAGAAGAGGAAAAAAGAAACATCCTTCAAAATTTTTAATTAAAAAATATATCAAATCATAAATTGAGGGGACCTATATGGCGGTGGTCCAATGGAACAGTAAATAAATTTTTTAAAATTTTTGAGTATTTTATTACGTGAAATAGTGAATATAAGGTGAATATCGAATTTAAAAATAAACGAACACTTTTCATTATTCCTAACACTTAGATAGAATACAGGTACACCGACCACAGATGCAAGAGTGACGAACTCTCGCAGATTTGAATTGCTTCTAAAGAGTAAAGATAGTGAAGTAAGAGATACAACATGGATCCATAACGTAGATCATACATTTTCTACTTGATTCGTTGAGCATTGCTCTGTTAATAGTTTTTGGAAAGGAGCAACCACATATCCCGACCAGTTTTGATATAGAGTAGGTTCTCGACAATGTGTTCAGCGACTGAATTCATAATCCAACATACAACAATGGCATTATTGTGAATCCAGAAGCGATGAAGAGGATCATCTTCAGCGGGCATGGTAAAGAACCATAGACGAAGCCGATTTTGTTTTGACCGTCATTCTAAAAGATCGAATCTAGGAAAGAAAATCAGCGGCCTCGATTAAAGGTTTTGTGATAAGAGTGATGTGATGCGTATTTGGAGCGGTCCACACATTCATGTTTTCCACATGTTCGACGGAGACATTGAATTTATCATTATATTATAAAACCATCTGTATTTTTTTTTTTTGGGGGGATTTCCACTTTAATATCCGAAAATTTAAAATTTAATGTAGATTTATGTAATTAACAAAAAGATGGTAGTTGAAGGAATCTCTCTATAAATAGCCTTCCGTTTCTTGCAAATGCACTCACGAAAAAAAAAACACAACCCAGAGAAAGACTACGATGAAGCCTGTTTTCTCCTTTCCTTTCGTCTTCATTCTGCTTGTTGTGTCGGCAGCTGGTCCTGTCCGAGGACAAGAAGTTCTCGACACTTCAGGCAACCCTGTCGAGGCTGGCGTTCAGTACTATATCATACCTGCAAAGTCCGGAAATGGCGGCGGTCTCGTCCCATCGAGCCGAACCTTCAACCCACAACAGTTATGTCCGCTCGACGTGGTTCAGTCGCCACTCCCCTTCATCCCCGGGTTGCCCGTCACGTTCACCGTCCTGAACAGTGCGGACAATGTCCTGCAGCTGAACACGAACCTCAACGTTCAGTTCGAATCCACCGTCTGGCTCTGCCCAGAAACCAAGGTGTGGAAAGGAGAAGACTTTGAAAACACCGACGAGTATGCGTACATAAGCACTGGCGGGGAGATAGGTGGTCCGAACAGCTGGTTCAGGGTCTTGAAGTTCGTGGATGATTACAAGCTCGTGTTCTGTAAGGACGGCACCACGTGTCACTACGTCGGTACGTACAACGACGGGTTCGGCGTCCAACGACTGGTCGTCGGCCACGAGATCTTGGCCGTGAAGTTCCAGAAGGTGTCCGGGACGAGCGTTGAGGCCGAGAAGATGATGCCGAGGATGTTTCCTGCGTATTAAGTAACGTTAACTAGTGTGATCCATGAAGTTATATATGCCCAATGGTTGGTGGGAGAATAACAACTTTATGATAAAAATACGAACTATAAATGAAATAAAAAAACATGCGTACGTGCATGTCATGGTTAACTTCTCTATAAACATGCGTCCAGGGTTTTCGACCGTAACTCACGACCGAAGTTTTAATTATCCAATTTTGTGTCCAGTTATCTCGGTAATCCTCCATCTTAATGATGTTTATCAAGTATTACAACCAAATCGTTCTAAGAGGATTTAACACTTGACAAGTGCATAATTATAGACAGGATTTCTCCGGGAATCAATATTTATTTAATTATAAACCAACAGATGTTAATTAATTTACTAGGAAAGATGAGTCAAATACGCGGTAATTTTATAGCATACCCATTTAGCTAAACGTGGATTTTCCATGAATCTAACATGGTAAAATCGTTAAGAGATATAATTGAATTTTTTTTTAAAAAAAACCATATATATTTGAATCTAATTCGGAATTGAGGTCTTCCACGTTTATCTATAGTTCGTGATATTGTCAGAATTAATGATGATTAAGAGAATAAATTTAGGAATAATCTATTGACAAGATATAATTCTAAATTAGATAACTTAAATTGATATATTAGATGGTAATGCACATACAATATGATGTTGTTAGTCTACATGGTTTCTTTTTTAAACAAGGCATTAATCTCCCATTTGAAACAACACTCATGTCACCAAATGGCATGTATTATACTTTGTCTGCAGATAAATATATTATCTTTATCAACCATTACATTCAATGCTGTCTACTGCACATTATTTTAAAAATTTGATATTAATTTATCGGTATAAAAATATTTTTAAAAATTAGGATATAAAACCATTCTATAGCTGTTTTTACAAAATCATTCTCTTTTCTTTTTTTCTTATTTTTTTAGAACAAAATCACCTCTTTAAGTTTTTTTTGTATTTTAGGCAAAAATTCATCATCCTAGCATTTTTTTCTATATAAAAATATACATATACCAAACCAAAAATAGTATAATACGGTATTTATATAAACAAAACGATGATGTCTAACAAAGTTGTGTCGCAGCAAAATGCATTCACCCATGGCATTTCTTCACCCTTTTTTTTCACATGGAAACAAAACAAAAAACCGACAGAAACATAAACAACAAAAGAAGAAGAAAAAAAACATCCGTCAAAATTTTTATTTTAAAAAATAACTTATATTTTAAAGTAATATTTTACAGTAAATAAATTGTACAGTAAATAAATTTTTTGAGTAATATTTTAAAGTATAAATTTGATTACCATATATATTGTGGCCTGTTTTTGCTTGTCGACGTTGAATTTGAACCAAGTTCATAACGATAAGAGCGTGCTTCCATTGTCGATGGACAGTGGATGTGTACTCCAAGTTTCCAACAAAATTAGAAATTAAATATGTTGTTATTATTTATTAAATGAAATAGTGAATATAATGTGAATATCAAATTGATGATTGATCAATCGATAAGAAATAGGCAAAAAATTCTTCTCAACCCGGATTCGAGTCTTCAAGTGACATTCATGTGGGTTTCCCTGATCTATGAATTTAAAAATTCCGACAAATTTCCAGATTATACAAAAAAAAAACGAGTATCAAATTTAAAAATAAACGAACACTTCTCACAAAATTAGTCCACAAATTAAAAATCTTTAACGTGCTATGGTATCTCTACGATTATATATATATATATATCATGTATTATATGCATATCTTTCAAACCCTAGTATTATATAGAGAGGCGGTATAGCAATGTCTTTCACATTTTTAAAAATTCAAAGTATATATATATATATATATATATATATACACGACGGCCCTATGATTTTAATTGATACGTATTTTGAGCGGTCCACAGTCCACACATGCATGCGTTTCACATGTTCGAAGGAGGCATTGATTTTGTCGTTATATTATAAAAACCACCTATATTTTTTTGGGAACTCCACGTTAATATCCAAAAAATTAAAATTTGACATACATTCAATAACTTGTTTATTAAGTTGTTATTGTTAATATTCGTATTCAGAGTTAAGGTGATAATTAGTTTCGATAATTATGTAATTAAAAAAAAAATAGATGGTAGTTGAAGGAATCTCTCTATAAATAGCCTTCCGATTCTTGCAAATGTATTCGGGGAAAAAACACAACCCAAAGAAAGGCTACGATGAAGGCTGTTTTTTTTTTTATGAGAACGTGCTTCGTATTACTTACCAAAAATGTGTTTTAAAGACTCCCAATGGTTAACAAAAACAAACCAAAAGGTAACCAATTTCCATGATGATCGAATCACTACTGGACCCAATAACTTACAAAAGCTAACGCTAATCTTTCTCGATCAATGTATGTGACATGATACCAATACTCAAGCAAACGACATTGTGTGCCATCTTGATGTGCTACTTTAGAAGCTAGGAGTGTGTCTGGCATTGTGCGATCTATATATCTTGCATCGGATTTCCTGCATAGTCCATGTCTTTCCCCTGAAGATCCTATTGTTACGCTCTCGCCACAGTTCGTAGACAACCATTTGGGTCAGAAATTTGGCAATAACTGGCTGACCTCTGTCCGTAGCGTGCCCCGAATCGTCCACCTAGTGCCGACAGTCTCGCAGCGTGTCCGGAGGAAATGGCCAACAAGCCCTTGCCATCGTCTTCCAGATCTGAGTGCTAAGAGGGGCATGTGAAGAACAAATGGTCGTGAGATTCGTCCTCCGCATTGCACAGGGTACACCGCGTCGTTATCTGCATTCCCCAGGTCGCCAAGTGATCAGCTGTCGGAAGTCATCCTTGGATTGCCCTTTTTCAAGTGAGGACTCGAACCCGGGATGGAATGAAGTTTGTTTTCTCCTTTCCTTTCGTGTTCATTCTGCTTGTTGTGTCGGTAACTGGTCTTGTCTGAGGAAAAGAAGTTCTCGACACTTTAGGCAATCCCGTCAAGGCTGGCATTCAGTACTATATCATATCTGCAAAGACCAGAAATTGCAGAGGTCTCGTCCCATATACAAAAAAAATAGTCATATATCGACCGAAAAATCCGTCGCAATTAAGAATTTGCGACGGACATATTTCCGTCGCTATATCGTTGTCGCAAACTATAACGGTCGTTAATCTGTCACAATTTTTGCGGTGAAAAAAATATGTGTTTTGTAACGAAAAGTGATGGATAATTCAGTGATATTTAGGATTGAGGATTTATAGGTTTATATATAGTTCGTGATATATATTCTCCCAAATAATGATGATCGAGGGATTAAATTTATAATAACGTAGTGACAACTACACTTTTACAGAGTTTTAATTTGTATTTCTGTATTGAAAAAAATTAAAATTTATGGAATAGCATACTCACATTAATGGGTACATTTTTTTTTAAAGAGATGTCACTTTCGCCCATATATAATTCTAAATTAGATAACTTAAATTGATATATTATATGGTGGCTTATAATGCACATACAATATGATGTTGTTAGTCTACATGGTTTCTTTTTTAAGAAACGATTAATCTCCCATTTGAAACAACACTCGTATCACCGAATGTCATGTATTATATTGTCTGCGGATAAATATACTATCTTTGTCAACCATCTCATTCAATCCTGTCTGCTGTACATTAAAAGACAATACTTTTTTTGGTTAATTTTATGCATTTCCGTTTGATTTTAAAATTATGATATTAATTTATTGGTATAAAAATATTTTTTAAAATTAGAATTAAAAACTAAAAGCATTCTATAGTTTGTTTTTACAAAATCATTTTCTTTTTATTTTTTCTTATGTTTTAGAACAAAATTACCTCTTTAATTTTTTTTTTTGTATTTTAGGCAAAAGATCATCATCCTAACATTTTTTCTATAAAAAAAATACATATACTAAACCAAAAATAGTAAATTGATTTCGATAATGCATTCACTCACCCATGGCATTTGTTATTGTATATCCGAAAACCCTAAAAGGCTCTAGTCACCGGCATGACTGAAGTTAATTATACCATAAGATATGTTTTTATATAGAAATTAGGTAACCCACCATGTCATGTCATCATGCCATGCCATGCCATGGGCATGCATGGATGTTTTATTTCATTTTGTAGTTCATTCTATCGGTATTATCAAACATTACATAAAGGCAGGAAACATTCTCAACGTTGTCTTCTCAGCCGCAACGTTTTGAACTGAAGACGCCTTCTTGAACTTCACAGCCAAGAAGCCATTGCTAAGTATCAGTCGTTGAACGCCGAGGTTGTCACCGTACGTACCGATGTAATAACATTCAGTTCCGTTCTTGCAGTACAGTAGCTTGTAAGCATCGTCCCCTTCGCTCCATATCCTGAACCAGCTGTACGGACCTCCTATCTCCCCGCCAGTGCTTATATACGTGTAGCCATCCCTCTGCAAAGATCCATCTCCTCTCCACACCTTGGTCTCGGGGCAAAGCCAGACGGTGGATTCGAACTGAACGTTGAAGTTCGTGTTCAACTGCAGGAACTTGTCCGTACCGTTCTGGACGGTGAAGGTGACGGGAATGCCGGGGATGAAGGGGAATGGGGACTGAACCACGTCGAGCGGACATAGCTTTCTTATGTCGAAGGTTCGGCTCGCAGGGACCAGACCGCCTCCGGTTCCTGTCTTTGCCGGTACGATATAGTACGGGACACCGGCTTTGACTGGGTTGCCTGAAGTGTCGAGTACTTGTCCGTTGCAGACAGAACCAGGTTCTGACACGGAAGCCAAAACAATGGAAACCAATATGATGGAAGGAACTGATAAAGTAATCTTCATTTTTAATATTTCTTTTTTTTTTTGTTTTTCCTTCTTTGGTGTGATTTGTTCGTGCGTACGAGTGTGCTATTTATAGAGAAATTTATTTTTTATTAAAATACCTTATTTCTCAATAAAAGCATTAAAAAAAATAACAATTTAATAAACAGAAACAGATACAACTTTGATGCCGAATTTTTTTTCTTGTAATGTCGAGGTTTAAAGTAGAAAAAATATATTAAAATCTAATTTGTTACGCTTCAGTATATTAATATTTAAAACTAGTATTTTAATATTTGGACTTTACATATTTTGCACTCTTTGGAAAAAAAGGGCATGGTCTTAAAATGAAATACAAGCTTAATGAATATAGTTTCTAGAATAATGATATTTTTATGTATTATTCGTATTTCTAAAGATATTTGCTGTCACCTATATATAAATATACTGTATACACACACACATTAGATACATATTTGTATACACAGACAGTTTTTTTCTCCCTTTAACAGCCATCGATCTATAATTGATTGTAATATTTACTGTTTGATATAATTAACAAAAATCGGCGAAACATATTAAAATTTATATTTGTTTAAATTTTAATAATTCAATTTTTAGCATTCAGTTATTAAAATGAATAAATACAGAAAATCGAACAGCAACAACGATAATAATAAAATAAAAATAAAAGTGATGCATCATGTGGTGTGTGTGATATGTTTGGCTTTTTCACGGGACACGTGTCACACGCTCCATTTCTTCTTGCCTATGCCCAAAAAGTAAACTTTACACGTCCCATTAAAAATCGTACGGCACCGTCTGGCCACCGAATTTAATTTATGGTTACAACTTACAACTGCTAATTAAATTCGGCCATTGTCGGTCCAAATCCTGCTTAATTACATTATTATAATATATACACACACACACTCTAATGGCACGAGGATAATAGAGAGGTTAATTTTATTTTGTTGGAGTTTAATATTGACTCGAATATAGGTGAATATTTTTTAATATTAAAAATAGATAAGAATAAATAAGATATAAATATATCTTTTAATTTAATATTCAATATTAATTTATATAATTCTTGGATGAACTCGTACACCATAAACAAATAAAGAATCATAAAAAAAGGTCATAGAGGATGAGAATCCGCGTGAAGAAAACGTGCTGCCACGGAGACAACAAATGTTTTGGGCCATAATTGGGCCCACGTTCAGTTTGAGCCCAATATCCCATTTTATTTTGTCTATCAACCCAATAACCCATATTTCCTATATAAGATTTAAATTCTAATTTTCAAATTTTCAGTAGATCAACTATTAATTATTAGTTCTTACACCTTTATGAATATATTTTTTTCTTTTTCTTTTAACTTGACTATATAGTGACTGTCCCCGTGTATATATGTATATTATGCAACTTATCAATATGAATATACACTTTATAAGAGTATGATTGAGATCCTACACTCTATAAATTCAAGATATATAATAAGGTAACATTCGAAATCTTTTTTAAAACAAGATGTTCCTTTCTCTACATCAATTCTTTCCTCACAAAAGGACATTATTCTTCTCGCCCAAAAAATTCAAACCAAACAAGAGAGAGAGATTCAAAGTCAAAGGATCCAAAGAGACCGGAACATGAAGACGAACAACGCAAAATGGCCAAGCAATTAAATTGCATGCAGAAGCAGAAATTAGAAGAGAGAGAGAGAGACACGAAACTGAAAAAAAAAATGAAAACAAAACCCACAAAAGAAGAAGAAGAAGAACCAAGAAGTCAATGCCCGAACCATACAGAAGACAGAGTGCATGGTGCGTTCTTGACTTCCAGCTTCCATCATCAGTAGAAGACAACATAATTAATGATTCTTGGCCTTTGAGCGACGGAGAGAAGAGCATCACTAAACTAACACAACCTCCCTCCATCCTCCAAGCATTGAGGGAGAGGGAGAGAGGTGGTGCTGCTTTTAATGGGACATTAACTCTCTGAGATCCTGTCAAGTTGTAGAGCAGTTCAAGGCTGTCTTAATCTGATGGACAGTTGTGTTGATGAGGTTATTGACCGTTGTGACTGACTCCATGTTCAGTTTAGCAGATGACAAACTGCTCACCATTATCTGAAACGCCACAGTTATCAACGACCCTCCACCAAAGCTCGATGATGACCCACAATCTCCTTGATCCATGGCTGTGATTCTGCTATTTCCGTCTGGTGAGATAGTGAATCCTGATGGCAGTAACGGAATGAACAAAGGGTCTTCCCCACTCATTGCTATCTGCAATGCAGGTTGCTCCAAAGGGCTGTAAACCACGAGAGCGCCCGATGAATCTATGCAGCTTTCTTGTAGGATTAGCATGTTGTTTTGTGATGAGTTGAATGCCTGGTTTCACGGTAGAAACAACAAACCGCTGTTAAGGATAACTGAAGAATATAATGGAGATGAGGGGGATGTTAAAGTAAAAGCCTTTTTTTTTACTCGAAGAACAGATATGCAGTTTCCAGGATGTGGCCCGTTTTGGATATGGGCAACCTCTTGCAATGCATTGCCATCTGAAATAACATCCCACTGTATGAACAGATATATAATTAGAAAGATCCTGAAACTGTCACTCCAGTTGCAGTGAGAATAACTGTATATATATATATGCTTCATACAATATGATGCTTAGCACCCAAATGGGTTTGGTTTTGGGTGATGAAACATGTACCTGAGGTCGGTTTCTTTCATCTTTGAGGAAATTGAAGATGTGCTACCTTAGAAGCTAGAAGTGTGTCTGGTATTGTGCGATCTATCTTGCATTGGATTCTGCGTAGTCCGTGTCTTTCCTCTGAAGATCCTATTGTTACGCTCCCTCCACAGTTCATAGACAGCCATTTGGGTCAGAAGTTTGGTAATAACTGGCTGACCTCTGTCTATAGTGTGCCCCGGATCGTCCAACCAGTACCGACAGTCTCGCTTTGTGTCCGGAAGAGATGGCCAACAAGCCCTTGCCATCGTTTTCCAGATCTGAGTGCTAAAAGGGGCATGTGAAGAACAAATAGTCGTGAGATTCGTCCTCTGCATTGCATAGGGTGTAGAAGTTTGTGGAATGATATCTTTATTCATAATCAGAATAACATATAAATAGATGAGAGTCTTACATTGAATAAGTAAACTAAATAAAATAATAAATATTTCTAAATATATATTTTCCGGATTTGATAAGATCTCCAATATACGATATAACTCGTAATATTCTTCAAGATCCGTTATATCTCAACACAGGGTACATCGCATCGTTATCTGCATTCTCCAGATCGCCAAGTGACCAGCTGTCGAAAGTCGTCCTTGGATTGCCCTTTTCCAAGTGAGGACTCGAACCCGGGTTGGAATGAAACTTGTTTTTTCCTTTCCTTTCGTATTCATTCTGCTTGTTGTGTCGGCAACTGGTCTTGTCCGAGGCAAAGAAGTTCTCGACACTTCAAGCAATCCTGTCAAGGCTGGCGTTCAGTACTATATCATACCTGCAAAGACCGGAAATTGCAGGGGTCTCGTCCCATATACAAAAAAACAGTCATATATCGACCGAAAAATCCGTCGCAAATATAAAGAAAATCCGTCTGTCGCAAACTATAACGGTCGTTAATCTGTCGCAATTTTGCGGTGAAAAAAATATGTGTTTTGCAACGGAAAGTGACGGATCGGATTGAGGATTTATAGGTTTATATATAGTTCGTGATATTATCCCAAATAATGATGATCGAGGGATTGAATTTATAATAACCTAGTGCCAACTACACTTTTACAGAGTTTTAATTTGTATTTCTGTATATGAAAAAAATTAAAATTTATGGAATAGCATAACCACATTAATGGGTAAATTTTTTTTTTAAGAGATGTCACTTTCGCCCATATATAATTCTTAATTAGATAAATTAAATTGATATATTATATGGTGGCTTATAATGCACATACAATATGATGTTGTGAGTCTACATGTTTTTTTTTTAAGAAACGATTAATCTCCCATTTGAAACAACACTCGTATCACCGAATGTCATGTATTATATTTTGTCTGCGGATAAATATACTATCTTTGTCAACCATCTCATTCAATCCCTGTCAACTGCACATTAAAAGACAATACTTTTTTTGGTTAATTTTATGCATTTCCGTTTGATTTTAAAATTATGATATTAATTTATTGGTATAAAAATATTTTTTAAAATTAGAATTAAAAACATAAAAGCATTCTATCGGTTTTTTTTTACAAAATCATTTTCTTTTTTCTTATGTTTTAGAACAAAATTACCTCTTTATTTTTTTTTGTATTTTAGGCAAAAAATCATCATCCTAACATTTTTTCTATAAAAAAAATACATATACTAACCCAAAAATAGTAAATTGATTTCGATAATGCATTCACACATGGCATTTGTTATTGTATATCCGAAAACCCTAAAAGGCTCTAGTCACCGGCATGACTGAAGTTAATTCGACCATACGATATGTTTTTATAAAGAAATTAGGTAACCCACCATGTCATGTCATCATGCCATGCCATGCCATGGGCATGCATGGATGTTTTATTTCATTTTGTAGTTCATTCTATTCCATTACATAAAGGCGGGAAACATTCTCAACGTTGTCTTCTCAGCCGCAACGTTTTGAACTGAAGACACCTTCTTGAACTTCACAGCCAAGAAGCCATTGCTAAGTATCAGTCGTTGGACGCCGAGGTTGTCACCGTACGTACCGATGTAGTAACATTCAGTTCCGTCCTTGCAGTACAGTAGCTTGTAAGCATCGTCCCCTTCGCTCCATATCCTGAACCAGCTGTACGGACCTCCTATCTCCCCGCCAGTGCTTATATACGTGTAGTCATCCCTCTGCAAAGATCCATCTCCTCTCCACACCTTGGTCTCGGGGCAAAGCCAGACGGTGGATTCGAACTGAACGTTGAAGTTCGTGTTCAAGTGCACGAACTTGTCCGTACCGTTGTGGACGGTGAAGGTGACGGGAATGCCGGGGATGAAGGGGAATGGCGACTGAACCACGTCGAGCGGACATAGCTTTCTTACGTCGAAGGTTCGGCTCGCAGGGACAAGACCACCTCCGGTTCCTGTCTTTGCCGGTACGATATAGTACGGGACACCGGCTTCGACTGGGTTGCCTGAAGTGTCGAGTACTTGTCCGTTGCAGACAGAACCAGGTTCTGATACAGAAGCCAAAACAATGGAAACCAATATGATGATGGAAGGAATTGAGAAAGTAATCTTCATTTTTATATTTCCTTTTTTTTTTGTCTTTCTTTGGTGTGATTTGTTCGTGCGTACGAGTGTGCTATTTATAGAGAAATTTATTTTTATTAAAATACCTTATTTCTCAATAAAAGCATTAAAAAAATAACAATATAATAAACCGAAACAGATACAACTTTGATGTAGAATTTTTTTATTGTAATATCGAGGTTTAAAGTAGAAAAAATATATTAAAATCTAATTTTTTATGCTTCAGTATATTAATATTTAAAACTGGTATTTTAATATTTGGATTTTACATATTTTGCACTCCAATGTAAATGACTGCGAGTTTATCCTCCTTGGGAAAAAAGGGCATGGTCTTACAATGGAATAAACGCTTAATGTATATAGTTTCTAGAATAATGCTATTTTTATGTATTATCCGTATTTATAATAGATATTTGTTGTCACCTATATATATATATATATACTGTATACACACATTAGAAACATATTTGTATATTTTTTGTGAAGATGTATACATTTCTTCCTTAAACAGCCATCGATCTATCATTGATTCTAATATTGACTATTTGATATAATAAAATTTATATTTGTTTAATCTTTTAATAGTCAGTTAGTAGAATGAATAAATACAGAAAATCGAAACAACAACAACGATAATAATAAAATAAAAATAAAAGTGATGCATCATGTGGTGTGTGTGATAGGTTTGGGCTTTTCCACGAGACACGTGTCACGCCTATGCGGCTATGCCCAAAAAGTAGACTTGCCATCCCATTAAAAATCGGACGGCACCGTCTAGCCACCGAATTTATGGTTACAACTTACAACTGCTAATTAAACTTGGCCATTGTCGGTCCAAATCCTACTTAATTGCATTATTATGATATATATATATATACACACACACACTAATGGCACGAGGACAATAGAGATGTTAATTTTATTTTGTTATAGTTTAATATGGACTCGAATATATTTGATTTGGGTAAACATTTATATTTCTTTACGGGTGAATATTTTTTTAATATTAGAAAAATATGAATAAATAAGATATAAAAAAAAGGTTACAGAGGATGAGAATCCGCGTGATGAAAACGTGATAGAGAGAGCAAATGTATTGGGCCATATTTGGGCCCACTTTTAAGTTTGAGCCCAACATCCCATTTTATTTTGTCTATAACCCATATTTCCTATATACGATTTAAATTCTAATTTTCAAATTTTCAGTATATCAATAAATTATTAGTTCTTACACCTTTATGAATATTTTTTTCCTTTCTGTTTCTTTTAACTTTACTATATAGTAACTGACCTCGTGTATATATATGTGTGTACATATATATATATATATATATATATATATATTATGCAACTTAACAATATGAATAGACAATTTATAAGTATGATTGATATCATACACTCTACAAATTCAAGATATATAACAAGATAACATTCGAAATCTTTTTCAAACAAGATGTTACTTTCTCTACAATTATTTCCTCGTAAAAGAGTATTGAGAGGTGACATTATTCTTCTCATCCAAAAAAATTCAAACTAAATAAGAGAGAGATTCAAAGTCAAAGAATCCAAAAGAGATCAGAACATAACAATGAACGAAACCCACAAAAAAAAAAAAAGGAAGAAGAAGAACAAGAAGTCAATGCCCGAACCATACAGAAGACAGAGTGCATGGTGCGTTCTTGACTTCCAGCTTCCATCATCAGCAGAAGACAAAACAGTTAATGATTCTTGGCCTTTGAGCGACGGAGAGAAGAGCATCACTCAACTAACACAACCTCCCTCCATCCTCCAAGCATTGAAGTGGAGGGAGAGAGAGAGAGGTGGTGCTGCTTTAAATGGGACATCAACTCTTTGAGGTCCTGTCAAGCTGTAGAGCAGTTCAAGGCTGTCTTAATCTGGTGGACAGTTGTGTTGATGAGGTTATTGGCCGTTGTGACTGACTCCATGTTCAGCTTAGCAGATGACAAACTGCTCACCATTATCTGAAACGCCACAGTTATCAATGACCCTCCACCAAAGCTCGATGATGACCCACAATCTCCTTGATCCATGGTTGTGATTCTGCTATTTCCGTCTGGTGAGATAGTGAATCCTGATGGCAGTAACGGAATGAACAAAGGGTCTTCCCCACTCATTGCTATCTGCAATGCAGGTAGCTCCAAGGGGCTGTAAACCACGAGAGCGCCGGATGAATCTATGCAGCTTTCTTGTAGGATTAGCATGTTGTTCTGTGATGAGTTGAATGCCTGGTTTCACGGTATAAACAACAAACCGCTGTTAAGGATAACTGAAGAATATAATGGAGATGAGGGGGATGTTAAAGTAAAAGCCTCTTTTTTTTACTCGAAGAACAGATATGCAGTTTCCAGGATGTGACCCGTTTTCGATATGAGCAACCTCTTGCACTGCATTACCATTTGAAAGAACATCCCACTGTATGAACAGATATATAATTAGAAAGATCCTGAATCTGTCACTCCAGTTGCAGTGAGAATAACTGTATATATATATGCTTCATACAATATGATGCTTAGCACCCAAATGGGTTTGGTTTTGGGTGATGAAACATATACCTGAGGTCGGTTTCTTTCATCTTTGAGAAAATTGAAGATGTTTTGTGGAGAAACTGGGAGCCAGAAGGTGGTAGCTGCACAAAGGACAGTGCTATTCGGCTCGGGACTCTTGTGTGCAGTAACACGAACTCCAACTTCATTTAATCCCGAGACAGTCACTGAACTGCTGTTGTTAGAAGTGCTGACACTTAAACAAAAGTTTCTCACCATCCTCTGAGCAAGTCTCGTCATGCTTCTCTTGCCTTCCACCGATGTGATCACTGAAGGGTTTCAAAAATTGCTGGAAGAGGTCACAGTATAAGTGATAATAAGATCACTAACAATACATGTTCTCGAAGCTTTACCTCCTCCGAGATCACGGGATGAAGTTCCTGACACCAATAGGGAAGCAAATCTCTCGGACATTCTTTGAAGAACGGTAACCCATCTCTCTGCACCGAAAGCTAGCCCAGTGTGAATCATGTCTCTGTAAATCTCATGAACCGGTTCTTTCTCTTCAACATCAACATGTTCAACCCAAGTAACCTGTATTAGTAAGTTGAACACATAGTTAGATTATCCAGTGACCAAATCAATTCTCAGCTACCAAAATGAGATGATATAATTAAGGAGAATATATAAATAAAAAAGAGGGGAACTTTTTGCTTCAAAGTGACAACCTTTGAGTACCCATTATGCATGTCCTGAATCACGCATCCAGAAGGAAGTCTACAAGAGCGAGAACGGGAAACAAACTGAGGATGTTCATAGGAGATATTTACGACAACCCAAGTTGCCAGTTCGATCTGTTGGCAATACCGCAGCATATAGAACTCTCGAGTTGCCACAAGGGGTGAAAGCACATGTAGCTCTTCATACATCTGAACAAAAGCAGGCAAATAAAACATGAGGAACTAACTCCTAATGAAGATCCACATGATATTACATTAAACGATGATCTTTCGGCTGGAATACTTTGTACCAAATGCAATGCACCCTCATGGGTACCATTCATTCCTGACGAAACGACTGCTAGGGTTTTAGATGTTGCTACAATCGTGGGGAAAAGCTCCGCCCACTTGACCTGAAAGATGATTAGGATGGCGGAAAATTCAGAAACACTACTCATTGTGGAACCTTATTTTTCATTGGATTCTGAGACACTTACACAGTCCATGAACATGTCAACAAGTGCCAAAGCATTCATGAAAACAACACCAGAAGACCTAGATGCTTCTGTTCGAACGTTAGGGTTCTTCCCATGATTACTTGCTCTTGGAAACATATTCTCATAGCTTCCAAGGTTGAGGATTTCCCTGCAGCCATCGTTTCTCGTCCAGAGAGGTTCGTTTGTTTGGAGAAGTCTAAGCAATTCTTCCATTGCAGAGACAGCGATATCAGTCATAAGGGGTTTATCCATATCCGATAAAGCACAGGTCGGTTGGGGTGGCTGGATAGGAACAACCATTGAATTTCCAGGGAGAAGATCAAAATCAAGGGAAGGACCTTCCCCCATAGCCATTGACAAGTCCAAAGGTGAGATGTTCATTGGCCTTCCTATGTACTTTGCAGCAATACTTGACATTCTTTCAAGCTGCAACAATGAAAATCCAACAAGCAAAAGAATACTTAACCATGCATCATCTGAATATCAAAATCTGCAAAAGAAGAAAAAAGGAGAGAACCTCGTCTCTCAATTGTGCATTTTCTATTCGAAGTCTTTGCTCGTCGAAGTAGGGGTCCTCACTAAGAGGAGGGCCGCCACAGTTAGGGCATATGGCATTCTTGAGGGCTTCTCTCATGGCTATGTTTTCACACCGTATCTTATCGTTCTCCATTCTCAATGCACAATTATCTGCTCTCTCGTGTTGTGCCTGCAAACAATGGTTATGATCAAACCCCTCTCTCTTCTTCATTCTTCTTCAGGTAAACATAACACATTGAATTTTATATAGAATCCGAAAACTCTCCAGAGAATACAGATGAAGAAAGCAAAAATGTGGAAAAAGCTTCATGAAGGAGGCAGTGCTGGACAAGAGAGAGAGCATGTTCCAGAAACCAAACCTTCATCTGAGTTCTTCTGTTCTGAAACCAAAACTTGATCTGTCTTGGAGCCAAACCCAATTCTCTGCTGAGTTGCAGCCTCTGTTTCTCATCTGGATGTGGACACTCCTTGAAAGTTCTGCACTCCAAATAACAAAAAAAGGAAAATAATAAAGAAAAATCTTCATGGCATACGAAAAAACACTCACAGAGATGCAATATGGGACTATTACGCTTCAAGACGCTGAATCTGGTAAGCTGTGTGACGGTGATAACGCTTCTTCTTCCGCTCGGCTTCTCTTCTTCCTCCTCTGCCGCCGCCGTCGAGATGATGGCTTTCCCCGCTCCCCC
>NW_010965373.1:2445723-2471195 GCF_000463585.1 Tarenaya hassleriana | reverse complement strand
GATGGCTCCCGCCGCTCCCGCTCCCATTTCCGTCGCCGACGATGAAATCCATCTTCATCCAATAAATATTCCGTCGATAGCCGGAGCAGTAAACGAAAACGTCCTTCTTTCTCTCACACGGTCTCTTTCACACTCACCCAACCAAAAACCCGTCACTGGACCATCACAGCATTTTCGCCATTAACGCAGCCCACACAAAAACAAAAAACAAAAAGTTGCAAACTTTATCAGAGGGGAATGAGAGAGAGAGAGAGAGTTCAAAAGAAGGGGAGAAAACGAAACGGAAGAGAATCTGAGAGAAGATGCGGGCAATGATTTCGGGAGGAGAAAGGGTTCGTTTTTGGGAAAGATTTGAGACAGAAGAATTTCCGGGTTTTCGCCACAGAAGCATTTGACAAACACAAAACCCCAAATTCAAGAAAAAAAAAGGGGCAAAAATCGATCCTTGGCCGTAATTATTTCCTTTCGTTCTACAGAGCGACGCTAGAGAGAGAGAGAGAGAGAGCAGAGGTATCTCTGTTTGTCTACCTCTGAGCTTTCTCTTCAATCTTCACCTAAGCCGCCGTTAGTGCTCCCTTCCTCTCCTTCACATTCATTACAGATTCCAAATCTCTCTCTTTCTCTCTCCCTTCCCGTCTCCTTGAGAAATTGCGTAACTGATAGGTTTTAATGGCGTTAGACAGAGCCAATTAGAGAGAGAGAGGTTTTAAATTCTCCGACTCCCTCCATTACTGCTAAGTACTCTCACCATACTCGAGGGAGAGAGAGAGAGACGAACCAACCTTCCTTTCTCTTTGTCTCTCTCTACAACTAACTCGCACAGTCTAAGAGAGAGAGAAACAGAGAGTGAACGACAATGGAAGAGGGAGATCGAAGAGAGAGATGAATATATAATATATACATACATAAATCTGGGAATTTAAGAGATGGGTCCGTCGCCGGCGACCTGAAAGTCGCCGGAGATTGGATAAAGCCGGCGACTTTTGGTGTTGCTCCGGCGACGTATACTGACAAAAAATAACTTTTTCTTTGAGTTCGCTGAGTCGCTGACCTCGTCTTATTTTCTTCGCTTTTTAGGCTTTATTTATTTCGTTGCAAATCTTTTTTTATTTATTTATAATTTGTCCAATTTAATAAACTCTAGAATGGGATTGGGAAATGACAGAAGTTATTGTAATTCTGATATTAAAAGACCAACTAATCATCGTTTGGTTGACATTGACGGTTGATAAATCGGAAAATATTTGTTTGAGCGTTTAAAATATAAAATAAATAATAATTTGTTAACAGAAAATAAAAATAAAAATAAAAATTTGATTTCTGAAAAAGGAAAATCATGTTATACCGATTTTTGCATATGACCATATATATCCATCTCCTATATAGCAAAATCAAAGATTATCTAACACTTCATCAAATCTATCACTAATTAAATAGCCTGTAATCTCCACCCATATAATAATTACTGTTAATAGATCTTTTACTAATCTTCACCCATTTAATAATTAATGTTAATAGATCTTTTTCTCATCCTTTGCATTTATGAGTTCCAATTAGAATCTTTTTAATTGGAAATTTTTATCCTACAAGATTTGATTTAGTTTTGATTTATATTTACATTTAGCTTTACCTTTTTCTATATTTCGTTTTCAATTAATTCGGTTTAAAACTATAACTACTAAAATTTTTAAATTAAATTTTTTCAGTTCGATTATATTCAGTTTTTTATATTCAAAATTTTCAAATTTAAAGTACAATCTTATTTTCTGCAAAATGAACTATGATCAACACAAAAATAAATTATATGTTTTATATTATTAATTACCAAAATAAATGGGAGACCAACTTTTCTTCCATGGGCTGTTTCCCACTCGGACATTCGGAAACTCAAAAGTCAAAGCTCTCTAACCGATTTGGGCACATTGCAAAAAATGGTAAAAGGATGACAATTTCATTTTTTTTAATTCATTCGGTCGTGAAGTTTAATATAATGATTGTTATATGATACGAGATGAATATTAATTTCCATAATATTTTTTCTTTTACGACAGTATCCTTTGATTTGATTGACAAAACCATATATATAATTAATTATATAAATATCAATTAGCGTGGGTAGATGATATAAATGGTTGGAGGACATGGCTATATTTGCTAAACCATCTTCTTATATTGAATCATTATTATCCCTTTTTTGTGTTCTTGATTTAATCATTTTCAAAAAAATGTCTTTTTATGCGGGTTGAGAAAAAAAAAACTGATCATATTTAATAAATTTGTTTAAAAATCGATTGGAACAAATTTTAAATAAAATTAAATTTATGACCGAATATATAAGTAATCAAATTGTTATAAAACAAAATAAACTGATTTTTATTCTTTTAGTAAATAGTATTTTTTACATGAAAACTTAAGTCAAATAGAATTAGAAATGAATTAACATGTTAGTATAAACCAAAAATATATAATTTTTTTTTAAAAAAAAAGCTCGGATCCAAAATTTCATTTAAAATAAACATTGCAATTGTATGGAATTAAAAAAAAGGAGTAGAGAATTAATATATTTTAAACCATAATCTCCATTTCACCATATTCATTGAATTTTGGTACATTGAATAAAGTGACTCCAAAAGTATATATAGAATGCGGTTTTTGTTCTTCCATCATCTTACATTGTCTATCCAAATATAACTATCACATGGGCCAAATTGATTACTTTATTTATTACGTAAAAAGTTTCAATTCAATGAAATATTAATCAAGAATATTCATAACTAGAACTCACACCATTTGTATCTATATATACGTATATTATGTAAATCTTTTTTTTTTCATTTGTTCTTCGGTGTTCTTGATTGCCTTACCCTTTTAATCTGCACGATTTTAACGACTTTTAATTTTTATGGGGCCAATGTGTTATACTATAAAATTGTGGGGTGAAAAAAGAATAACAACTTTTCATCTTTCCCCGTACACGCGTTACTTGTCATTAACTTGCACGTGCAAATATTTATTAATAAATAATTAATACATTTGTTTTTGGGTGAAAGGCATCTTTACACACGGTTACATATATAATATATTGGCCAAATAATGTTCTGAACTCGGTTTAATTCCAATCAAACCGGTTCAGGTTAAACCGGTTAGGACCGGTTTGGGTATTTGTTTCATTGTTTGCGTGCTTCTCGGGGAAACGAAGCGGTTGTTATCAGGGGCCGCCGGAGAAACGACGGACGACGACGACGACGACGGTGGGCGGCCATGGGGATCGGAGAAGTAGAGGCGGCGAAGAATCGATGTAAGTCGGTGATAAGGAAGATAAAGAAGTTGCCGTCGACCACCGCCTCGTGCCACCGCACTCTCCTCAAGCTCGCCTGCTCCGAGCTCTCCTTCCTCGCCTCGCTCGCGAATGATCTCTCTCCACAGCCTCTCAGGTTCTTCACCTCTCTCTCCCTCTCTCTCTATCTCTGTATATCTCTCTCTGTGGCTCTGATTCGCCGGAATCTATAGCAGTGTCAACATCGGTCATCTTGAATCAGTCGTCCGCATCCTGCAATTGCCGTCGGTGACTGGCGTTTCGCGCGTCTGCAAGCCGCTTCCTCTAATTGGTGGTCGGGTTCATGTCGACATCGTCTGCACTCTCGCGAAAGCTCCAGTTTGGATCCTCGTGTCCGACAGAAATCCTAGGTACATCTCCTGGAGCGTGAGCCGCCATGGAGGCAGAGGTTTGAGGTTGAGAATCGAGAAGGTGCTCGCCGCAGCTCGGTCTGCAACCACGCTTAGACCTTCTTCGATAATCCTGTTCTTCGCAAATGGTTTGCCTGCTTTTGTTTACGATAAACTGAAACGTGAGTTTGGAGCTTTGGATTTCAACTTTGGCTTGGATTTATCTATGATTGATTTCGATTACGATGAAGAGTTAGAAGTAGGTTGGGTTAATGTGGTTCAAACCAGATCGTACGGAGAAGCAATAACAGTTGAGATCAAGCTTACGGATTCATGTGATTCACTTGCTTTTTCTCAACCAAGCTCTGTAATTCAACCAGAGGTCACAGAACTGAGCCAAAGAGATGCTTTTTCTTATGTCCTCTCCTCCATGAGATTGCATGGCCACGTCCAAAGTGAAGATTGCCGTGTGAATTTTGACACAACTGCTCTGGTTGCTCTTGTATCTGGAATCAGTAATGGTTGTGCAGAGAGAATCTTGAATACACCCCAGAGCGAATTGGAGATACGGTTCAAGGGAAATACCAAGTTTGTGATTGCTCAGGTGCCCATTATGCTCTTCCTCTTTTGAAGTGTAGATGATTACTTCTTTGTCTAATATCCACTGATCCGCTTGATTCATGTTTTCTTCTCAAGAGGTTGGAGTATAGGTTCATTAGGATTCTCTTACAACATGAATCCGTTATTTCGAGATGCTGACATTGTAGGACGCTGAACCAGGAATGAGTTTCAGGCGTTATAACATGAATCATTGTCTCTTCTTGCTGGTCAAATGAACACAAAGTGTCGTGAAATCATTAGTTAGGCTGAACCTGTTCTGTGTAAATCTTGTACGCAGGCGAGATCTGAACTTCAGGACTCAGTGCTTGCAGAAATGGGTGTTGTATTGGCAGGGAAGAGAGGAATGGTATGCCAAAGTGTTGTTTCAGAGTTCAAGGAGCTAGTATCCATGTACGGTGGACCCAACGAGAAATGCAGAGCCGAGCAGTTGTTGAAATGCCTCATGTAAGTCTTGACTATTTTCACTCATTCCCTTGCCTATTCACCATCAAGATGATCCGACATCTGCCACACTTATCATTCATACCCTTTATGCTGGATCTACTAGACTCATCTTCTAGGAGAACTAGGAATTCTTATGTTATTTCTTTCAGTCATTGATTGGTGACCCTGATGGTGATCATCTAAAAGAGATGGGTTTTTGAATGGTGACAGGGTAGTGAGTGACAATCCTTCAGAGCGCATGAAGGCACTCCCGACGACGAGGAAGCTGGCAATGAAGAACAAAATCGTTTTTGGGACAGGTGACAGCTGGCGTACAACGACATTGACTGCCAATGCGGCGTTTGCAAGAGCTGTGGCTCAGACAGGGATGTCTTTGCCCACCATTGACCACAGCCCTCGGGCCCTCACAGGTGATTAGCCAATGTCCCTTCAGACCATGGTCTTGTGCTCTCTAAGAACATGGTCCCTCCATAGTCCATAGTTCGGTTGGTTTTGGAATTAAAGTTTGTATAAAGTAGAAATGATACGGAAAGAAGAAACTCTGAATCTGCATCATGTTAGGAAAAAACACCTGTATCTTCTTTTATTTGGATAAAATTAAGGTTTACATTACAGAAATAGATTGGTACAAAGTATTTGGATGTGTTAGCGTTTGAGGAGGAGGAGGAGGATGAAACTTCGAAACCCGAATAGAAATCAGATAGACATACCGGAATTCTTGCGGCCGTTGGCTTTGAAATTGGCCCATTCCTCTATAAGTACCATTTCAAAATCTTATATCTGTTCTTATCTTCGGTTGCCCTTGATGTGGTTTGAAGCGTTTTGAGCCTGTAGATTGTCTTCAGACAATGAAGCATCGATCGGAGGAAGCTGATACTCGTCGGGTTTCAATGCCAAAGCGAAATCAGGGAGGGTGGGTGCTGTCTCCATGATTCTGTAATTCAGGCAACCGAAATGCAAAGCTCACAGATCAAAAGACATTGAGAGCTAAAAACATTATTGCAGGAAGTCAAAGAAAGTTGGAACCTTCTTTATTGAATCAAGATTCAAGACTCACTTTTCATAAGAGTAGAGGTCTCGGTTAATCCGGACTTTACTCGAAGTATCTTTCGGAATTTTCTCGGAGAGATACTTCATCGTGCCCCAGAGCGGCGGATTCCTGCAGGAAAGAAGAATGTATGAATGAATCTTCAGAAAAGGGGGAGTGAGGAGTGAGAATGATGATGAAACCTGGAAACGGGAGGGGAGGAGTGGAAAGAGGAACAAGACTTGAGGCTCTCAGAGAAATACTCATGGGCAGCCTGGAGTGCAGCCACTGCCATGCCGTGTGATTTCTCTGTGTTTCCTTCATCAAGAATCAGACCGTGATAGTAGTATGCCCCTGCCTGTTGTTTTTGTTGTTGTTAACAACAACACACACATGAATTATGAGAGAGAGAGAGAGAGAGAGAGAGAGAGATGTTGTATTCTTCTTCAGTACCTTTGCTTCAACATACTTCCATTTTACGAAGAGCCTATGCTTCTCGCCCCACCCATTTGCCAATGGAAGGTTCATCAAATTATCCTGTGCCTGACCAATACAAGAAGAAAGCATGTAACAAATATTTCATAACCCATGACAGAGCATTTTCTTCATCAAAAATACAAAAAAAAAGTGGAAATCTTTTAATTTCAATTATCCCCTTAGAACATTATTAATCTATGGTTTAACTTAGTTTCATTTTTAATTCCATTTTTTCCCTTGGGACAAGGAGACTTCTGGTCTCTCCTTTTTTATTGTACCAGTCCTTTTGTCCATAATATTCAACCCTAAATGACAACAACAAAACAAACTGGTGTAGAAAAAAGATACCTGCTGCCAGTATTTCACCATTTCACATGAAAGTCTTCGCTTCACAGCAAGAGTGGCCTTTGTGCTATCAATCGCCATTCCGAGTTGTATATCAACACCCTAAACCCGCAATTTGAAAGACGTTAAGCGTAACTATCATAAATCATCAAAAAGTGTATCAAGGTTTTACGCGATTAACAGAGCTTTATGGCAAGCATCTGCCCGGTTCTCGCCAAAATGTATGTTACTAATAAGATCTTATATCCTAGTCCCTAGATAATCACCGGTCTTCAAGGCAAGGAAAGGACTAGGCAAATTTGAACACTGCAAACACTCCAAAGTCTCAAGAATTACCCCTAACCTAGGGTGAGCCCTTAAGAATAGGACCATAAAGAAATAACTTTTTATAACAAATTAAGAATCTTGCAATCAATTACTTAAGTACTCGTAGCAAATCACTAGGAATACACAAGAACCATAGAAGGAGGCAATACCTGGCCTAGTGCTTGCAAGCAAAGAGCTCGTAGGACTCCTTCCGCTAGGTCAACTGGTAAGCTTCTCCTATAACGAAAAGCAAAAGAAAAACAATGGTCATTTCATTCGGTTTTGTTCAGAATTATAAAAGCATAGATTGGTCGCATCAGGAATTTTGACGTTGCTATAAACCTTAGCTCGGCAGGCAAATGAGGGAGAACATGTCTAACAGCACAGTCAAGGTATCCTGCTGCCTTTAAGAATATATCAATTGAAGCTCGCCTGTTTTCTATAATAAAAAGAAAGAAGGAAACTTACCCTTAGGCCAAAATCAGACAGAGTACTCAGCAATAAGAAAACAGTGAATCACGAGATGAAATATCTCAAGGACCCGTTATAGAGATCTAACCTTCTGATACTTTTGAATGGTAGCCATCGGTCGAACCTCTAGGAAGAAGAAGTAGATTGGCTTGTGATAATTGTAGCATTGCCATAAGATGCAAAACCGACAAAACTTCATACCAAACGTTTGACATGGCAGTCTCCTGGACCAATTAAATCATCTTGTCACACATTTAAATGTAAGATTTGATATCTGAAACTGAAAGTATATCAAAGCAGTACACTTGAAAATAAAATGCTTTTGATTACCGCACCTCTGCTTCATCCTCCTGATTTACCCAAACAAACTGTACTTTGAATTGCAGATGACTTCCTGAACATCAAGAATTGTGCTGCAGGTGAGAATAAATCTCCAAACCGAAGAAATTCCTTTCTCGGTAAAACATATTACCGTCTTTAGTTAATCCCAAGAGAACAGGTAGATAATCTTCCAAAGCATGATGGAGATCAGATAGTGTTGAGCCTCCTGAAAGACACAAGAGGCTTTAGACTGATACAAAGCCTCCTAAAAGCAAAGATAATGAAACATACCAACAAGCTCTTTTATACATACCATGTTGTGTTGCACTCTTCCTCCTAGTTCTTGTGATGGTGGGTCCTTCTTGATTAGCCATCACAACTATACGTGTTCTCAATGCCGTTAGGCGTTCTATAAAGGTCTTTGGCAATTGATCACCAAGTGATTGAGAAAAATCTACAGGCTTTGGTATCCTTAAACCGGGCACATATACCGAAACCTCACCGATGCTGGCTGGCTTTCTTCTGTTCCCACCAGTATCCTTTGGTGTTGATGCAAAGCATCCCATTTTACAGAGCTTAACAAATCTATAAATCCTGAGACACAATCTGAACTGAAGGAAATTAAAAAAAAAAAAACTTGACAACTTTCTCAAGATTTACCAGCTACCAAATTTCATAAATGTTCACATGAAATCTTGTGAAGCACAGCCTTGGAATATGATAGGGGATCAAAAGCTAGAAGAAGAGAGGATGAACACTTGCTATAAGAAAACCCAATTAATAAATGTCCAACCAAAAACTGATGAACTCCCTCCTTCCTCCACTAAATTCACAAGATAAAGTTGAACCACCTCACGAGCCACACTGCCATCATCACAATTTCTACGTAACTAGAACTCTCTACGAATTTTTCATACTAATCAATTCTTACACCAAAGTCCAAGCACAAACAAACAAGCAAATGACGTAACCAGATCGACCTGAGCCAAAAAAAAAACGAAAACAAGAAAAGAGATTGGTTTTTTTTCACCTTGAGCTTTATCAGATTATTGGCTGAAGGGCATATGATTCAAGTGACTTCTGCAAGGAAAAAGAATTAAATCAGCAAAAGAGCATGCGAGTCACGGAGAAAGCACGAACCTTTAAAGCTTTCTTTTTACATTTCTCTATTATAAAAATGATTTTGAAAACGAAAAATTTCCGCAAATATGGAGAAAATTCCATTAAAAGCGAGGATTTCCCCAAGGCCCAGAAGCAACTTGACATGAAAATAGAAGATCTTGAGTAAAGGGGCGCTGAGAATAATGCTAAATATAATTTAAAAATAGTTTTGGAAAGGATAAAAGAAAGAGATGTTCTATGAAGCCAAGGAAGCTCCATAACCGATTCGAACAAAAACCTCAATCCACGAAAAAGCAAAACCCCCAAGCAACATTTTCAACGGAAAACGATTACGAGACTGCCGAATTCGGGTTTATCAGATTTTCTGATTTCGAACTCGGGTTGACTCCGAATTGACAAACTACATAGCAGCAGAAACCCAAATCCCCATCATTGAATTCTTCTAAATTCTCCACGAATACGAATCCGACCGATTTCGAATCTGAAAGTTTCGAAAATCTTACCATCGCCAAAGTAGTAGCCAGCTCATCATGCTCTTTCCAAAGGAGATACGCGAAAATCGAAACGGCAGAGATGAATCCAGTTGAAATGTTCGCAGAATCGTAATGAGATTTTACTGGTTTCAAAGTTGCAGATAACGATTCGGGAGAAGATTTGGTTTGGGGGGGGGGGGAGAAGGGGAAGAAGATGAAGAATGAGAAGAGTAAAGATTCAACTTGGCGAGGAAAATAATGTTACGAGGGAATCTCTAAGTGCGTAGTAATGCTTTACTACGCCATAATTCTCCACACGCATTTACAAAAAAAAAATACGGTGAATATATATATATATATATATATATATATATATATAGGGATAAACTAAAAAAGTAAAAAACATGGTTTCTATTTTAAATCTATCATAAAAAGTTAGAAACATATCAATTAAAAACCATGAAAATCTAACTTGTCAACGAAAATATTCTATTTTAAATTTAGTATAAAAATCCTTAAAATTTCGTTTTAGATAAAATAAACTATTTTTTTTATTTTGCTTTAGTTTTTACATTATATAAGGGAGGAGCATATAATTATAAGAGATAATATAATGTTACGAGGGATTAAACATAATTCTCCACACGCATTAAAAACGTGAAATATATTTATATACCACCGTCAAAGTATTTTTTACATTTAATAAAAAAAGAAAAAGAAAAATGACAACAAATAAAAAAACAAATTGTTTGAAAATGGCTAAAAAATAATTTCGAAACTGAAATTATACCGAATGCTTTACTGCGTCATAATTATCCACACGCATTAAACATAATTTTTTTGTTCACAACAAAATTATAACGTGGTACCTTCAATTTATTTTTACATTTAATAAAAAAATAACAATGACGACAAAATAAAATTTTGATTCTTATACAAAGTTTTAAGGTTTATTTACTTTTTTAAATAAAAAACATTGCAAAAGAATTAAAAAAAAAAACAGATTATTTTGGAAGAACCACATTCCTCTTGGCCCTTAGAATTAACTAACTCAATATTTTTTAATACTAAAATTATGTACCATACATTATTTTTGGTACGAGAGTTGGAATAGTTTAATCACTAATTAAACATAGTTTTATCGATAATATGTCATGACCTAAATATTTTATTGTTAGTGATCTAAAGTGCCGCTCATTAACATGAATAATATTCGTTCCAACTAATGACCTAAAATATTCCAAATATGTAATATAAGCTAACATAATATATTATCAAATTTGATTTATTCACATTAGTTTTATAACTGTCCCGTTTTGATTTGGATTAACATCCCAATGAACAACACATATTCTATATGAATTTCGAATTTGAATAAATATCATATAATAAAAAAGACAATAATTAAATTTAATATTGTGAGGAGGGTATTGTCCAGCGCTACCTGTTCAACTAATTAAAGATGCGGCATCTCATCTGCATGGTTGGCTTCCAGAATGATTGTAAAGGAAACTCCTTGGCAATTGGCATCCATCTCCCCATAATAATAATAATAATAATAATAATAATAATAATAATAATAATAATAATAATAATAATAATAATAATAATAATAATAATAATAATAATAATAATAATAATAATAATAATAATAATAATAATAATAATAATAATAATAATAATAATTTAAACCAGTCTTTAAACCAAAATGAGTTGTAAAATTACAATTTTATAGGTGTGAAGCAAATTGAATTAACGAGGTTTCGGTGCTTGAAAACGTTTTGGCTTGACATCTACATATAATTTTGTGATTATATATGTGTACACAAATATATACATTTACATATAAATATAATTTTGTGGCATCTATATATATAATGTTTGTATATATATGTGCATGTTCTTGCCAATGGGTATGAATGTGTAAAATTAAAATATAAGTTATCTTTTATATTCCGGGAGGAAAAAAAAAGATACTGCTTTTTTAATAGGCAATAAAGATACTTGAAAATTGGAAAGAACCCTAATTTAAAATCAGAAAATTTGAATCCAAAACTCTGCAGTAAATGTCCGAATCATTACATCCAATGAAAACTCAACGTGGGTGCGCCCATTGTTCGTCCTCTTCTCCTTAATGCGATCTGTAAGTGCATTTCTCCATCTCTCACCTGAAATTTAATTTCTCGATGGATCCACGAGCTCCGCGTAATTATTTTCGGGGTTTTTTCCCCCGGATCTCCAGGTCTTTGCAGTCTCTTCGATGCGCTTTGGAGCATGGTTCTTGAGGATTTCTAGGGTTTTCGCTTGAAGCCGTGGTTAGATTTTCGCATCTGCTTCGTTATTCCGCAAGAGTAAGCGTGTGAGGGTTTGGTTTAGGGTTTTCTTTTTTGCTGTTTTGCTCGAGGAAAAATCTCTCTGTGTTTATTTCTGAAATGTGATTGGAATTTTCTTTGGTGGGTGCTGCTGTTTGTTGAATTTTTGGGGAGAAAGGTTCTTGCTTTAAGTTCAGAGAGGTTTGCGCATTAGTATCCATTTCGAAATAAACTTTTTTTTTTCGCTTCAGGATTGGTGGAACTGGTGGAATTTTCTTTCTAGTGCTTCTCCTGTATCTGTAACGGTCAAAAATGGCAGACCCGAGCTCTGTTGATGTGATTTTAGAGTTTCTTAGGAGAAATCGCTTCACTAAAGCAGAAGAAGCATTGCGTGCAGAGCTGAATAACAGGTCTGATTTGAACGGCTATATATATATATATATATATATAGGGATAAACTAAAAAAGTAAAAAACATGGTTTCTATTTTAAATCTATCATAAAAAGTTAGAAACATATCAATTAAAAACCATGAAAATCTAACTTGTCAACGAAAATATTCTATTTTAAATTTAGTATAAAAATCCTTAAAATTTCGTTTTAGATAAAATAAACTATTTTTTTTATTTTGCTTTAGTTTTTACATTATATAAGGGAGGAGCATATAATTATAAGAGATAATATAATGTTACGAGGGATTAAACATAATTCTCCACACGCATTAAAAACGTGAAATATATTTATATACCACCGTCAAAGTATTTTTTACATTTAATAAAAAAAGAAAAAGAAAAATGACAACAAATAAAAAAACAAATTGTTTGAAAATGGCTAAAAAATAATTTCGAAACTGAAATTATACCGAATGCTTTACTGCGTCATAATTATCCACACGCATTAAACATAATTTTTTTGTTCACAACAAAATTATAACGTGGTACCTTCAATTTATTTTTACATTTAATAAAAAAATAACAATGACGACAAAATAAAATTTTGATTCTTATACAAAGTTTTAAGGTTTATTTACTTTTTTAAATAAAAAACATTGCAAAAGAATTAAAAAAAAAAACAGATTATTTTGGAAGAACCACATTCCTCTTGGCCCTTAGAATTAACTAACTCAATATTTTTTAATACTAAAATTATGTACCATACATTATTTTTGGTACGAGAGTTGGAATAGTTTAATCACTAATTAAACATAGTTTTATCGATAATATGTCATGACCTAAATATTTTATTGTTAGTGATCTAAAGTGCCGCTCATTAACATGAATAATATTCGTTCCAACTAATGACCTAAAATATTCCAAATATGTAATATAAGCTAACATAATATATTATCAAATTTGATTTATTCACATTAGTTTTATAACTGTCCCGTTTTGATTTGGATTAACATCCCAATGAACAACACATATTCTATATGAATTTCGAATTTGAATAAATATCATATAATAAAAAAGACAATAATTAAATTTAATATTGTGAGGAGGGTATTGTCCAGCGCTACCTGTTCAACTAATTAAAGATGCGGCATCTCATCTGCATGGTTGGCTTCCAGAATGATTGTAAAGGAAACTCCTTGGCAATTGGCATCCATCTCCCCAAATGAATACAAAACCTTTTTATTATAATACATCCAAAATACCTTCTTTATCGTTTTATCTGTATTAATATCACAAACATAAATTTTTTTTTTATTATCAAAATGTATTATCTAAACACTAGTAATATAATTAAAAAAACATTAATATTATGATTTTATTTGACTCCTACAAACGTAATATTAATATGAATTTTCATTAATTGTATATAAATTCATTTACATAACTAAATTAATCTTAGTAAGATTGGCAAATAATCCTAATGCATATATATATATAACACACGTAAAAACCTGATAATACTAAATAAAACATATATTCACCTCATAAAATCTAAATAAATACTAAATCTGCATAAGAAAAAATATAGCAGATATGCATATATATGTATATATATGTATATCAACGTCGAGGAATATAATATAAATGCGGAATGGAATATTGTAGGAAGAGAGAGAAGGGTGTAATTGCGATATTTGGTCCGATTATTTGTATGTCATTAGCTGTCCTTATCGTATGGAAAGATTTGATGCGTATTTACTACTACGATCTCCGCTCTTTAGCCTTGCATTAGAGTATATATATTCTTCCCCACGTTATAATATTATTGTATCATATCTTTTTTTTAAATAAAAGGTATATTCGTAGACTTTATAACAGCTTTATACTACACTGGAACAATATATATCTCTCTCTATATATATATATAAAGTGATATTTAGTTCGAGAAATTTGCACTACCCCATATCAGATAATATATATATATATATATATATATATATATATATATATATATATATATATGAACAGTATAATGCAAATGAGTATCTATCCATGACCCATGAATAATAATTTAATTGCCAATCAAATCAAATCAAATCGAAGTACTTCTTCTAAAAACATTTAATAAGCAAATGATATGCGAAAACGAACAGAACATCGCTTTCGAAAAAAATAATATGGAGCGTCGATCAATTATTAGGGTTGGGCTCTATTTAATGAGATCTCATGGGTTTTTGGATTAAATATCTTAGATCCGTTTCTCCCAACTTCGACATCCGAATTTTAAAGATTTAAATAAATTCAAACTTTTATTACCGGTCTAAACTTTTATTTTATTTTTAAAAAATATCGTTGTCGACGAAAGGGGAATTTTACTCAAATGACCCACTTGGGTCGCATCTATTTCACGTGTACACCAGAAAAAACATAACACTTTTTTTTTGAAAAGACGAAATTACCCTTAATGAATACACGATTTTTATCCGTTCGAAAACAACTTCGTTATTACGACTTCGTAATTGATTCTAAATATAGTTACAATTGATTCTAAAAAAGGTGACAAAAAAATCATGTGTCTTATTTTAGTGGTATATCAGTTATATGTTAGTTGTAATAAAGTCGCAAAAAATAAAAAGAAAAGGGTATTTCGAACTTTTTCAACTAAAAAGTGGGTTAAAATTGAAAAAAAAAAAAATTTCTCGGTGGTGTACGCTGAAATAGGTGCGACCTAACTGGTTTATTTGAGTAAAATTCCCCGACAAAAGCCCATCACTTTGAATGCTAATCGAGGGAAAAAAAAACATTTCTCTAGGGGTTTCAGACAAGTAAGATAAATGAAGATGTGTATTTTCATATTAAAAAATCTTAAAAATATATTTATGAATGATAAAAAATAAATAAAAATGTTTTAATGAGTCTATAGTTCTATATCTATTCGATAGACCTAGTACGTAACATCACAAAATCCGATATACGGATAACTTCAAACTAAAAATTCGAAATCAAAACTCAATTTACCGATATCTAAAAAAATATATATATATATATATACACATATACATTGGTCGTTGTCATTTTATTTTTACGGTAATAAGGATAATCAGCGGCAAACAAAATACGGACCCAAGACGTTGCATGGTGCATAAGCATTCCACATCCCCACCGACCATCATATTTTTCTCTTTAGAAAAGGATTACTACAAACACATACACGTATACGTATACGTATACGTATAGTCAGATGAATGTTATTTTAAAAGTTTTAATACGTTTATATAAATGGACATATCAGTCTTGTCGTTGTCCACGTGGCGGATATACGCCACGTGACGTTGCCATATTTTGGGGGCAAAGTCTCGAGGGGAAGCACCGAGTCGATGACACGTGTCGATGACCGACCCTGCTGTTTACGGCTGCGTTAAAGAAGATCACGACCGTCTTCACTTTGAAAAATCTCAAGTCGGCTTTTTGTCGTCTGGTGGGAACACGTGTCCTCCTCAATCATCATTCCGCCAAATTTTAAGATTTTAGATTAAATTTTTAATCATAATTAAAAATAATGATAGTTGGGCCCTTTGTATAAAACGAAATGGTATAATGGGCTTTTCTATATATGGGCTTATAAAAGGCCCAAGCTTATTGTGGATCACATGCTTTCATTCGTTCATGAATTGTCTTTGTCACATTACCAATAGCTTGTTTGATGGGTTTTTTGTCTGCTCTACTTCAGAATGATAATGGAGTATGATTTCATGCACATGCATATATACATATATACATATATATATATACACACCAAAATGGAGTGGAATTATGATATAGATTTCGGCTCAAAGGGGAAAGTACTATACCAAAATGGAATGCCTCAGGTTAATTAATATATTGAAATTCTTAATGGGACTAAAAACAAGAAAGAATGATATAGAATATTGTTTTTTATGCACATCAAATCAAACAATCCCAATCAATAGTAAATAATACTCTCAATACAATTTTTTTCCCCATTTATCCCTTTTTCCTATATTTTTTTTTAAGAGAATTCTTATGTAAAATTTTCATTAAGATTATTTTATTGGGATTATTTAATTTTATTTGTCATATTGATGTACATAAAAACCAATATTCTCCATCATTTCAGCCCATAATTATTCCAAAGCCCATAATATTAATATAAATACATACATAGAAATCATTGCTTCAGGTTTTACACGAATATAATAATAATAATAATGAATATAATAATAATAATAATAATAATAATAATAATAATAATAATAATAATAATAATAATAATAATAATAATAATAATAATAATAATAATAATAATTTAAACCAGTCTTTAAACCAAAATGAGTTGTAAAATTACAATTTTATAGGTGTGAAGCAAATTGAATTAACGAGGTTTCGGTGCTTGAAAACGTTTTGGCTTGACATCTACATATAATTTTGTGATTATATATGTGTACACAAATATATACATTTACATATAAATATAATTTTGTGGCATCTATATATATAATGTTTGTATATATATGTGCATGTTCTTGCCAATGGGTATGAATGTGTAAAATTAAAATATAAGTTATCTTTTATATTCCGGGAGGAAAAAAAAAGATACTGCTTTTTTAATAGGCAATAAAGATACTTGAAAATTGGAAAGAACCCTAATTTAAAATCAGAAAATTTGAATCCAAAACTCTGCAGTAAATGTCCGAATCATTACATCCAATGAAAACTCAACGTGGGTGCGCCCATTGTTCGTCCTCTTCTCCTTAATGCGATCTGTAAGTGCATTTCTCCATCTCTCACCTGAAATTTAATTTCTCGATGGATCCACGAGCTCCGCGTAATTATTTTCGGGGTTTTTTCCCCCGGATCTCCAGGTCTTTGCAGTCTCTTCGATGCGCTTTGGAGCATGGTTCTTGAGGATTTCTAGGGTTTTCGCTTGAAGCCGTGGTTAGATTTTCGCATCTGCTTCGTTATTCCGCAAGAGTAAGCGTGTGAGGGTTTGGTTTAGGGTTTTCTTTTTTGCTGTTTTGCTCGAGGAAAAATCTCTCTGTGTTTATTTCTGAAATGTGATTGGAATTTTCTTTGGTGGGTGCTGCTGTTTGTTGAATTTTTGGGGAGAAAGGTTCTTGCTTTAAGTTCAGAGAGGTTTGCGCATTAGTATCCATTTCGAAATAAACTTTTTTTTTTCGCTTCAGGATTGGTGGAACTGGTGGAATTTTCTTTCTAGTGCTTCTCCTGTATCTGTAACGGTCAAAAATGGCAGACCCGAGCTCTGTTGATGTGATTTTAGAGTTTCTTAGGAGAAATCGCTTCACTAAAGCAGAAGAAGCATTGCGTGCAGAGCTGAATAACAGGTCTGATTTGAACGGCTTTCTTCAGAGCCTTGCCCTGGAGGGAAAGGGTTCAGGTAAAGGTTCAGATAAGAAGGCAACTCCTAATGAATTTCAGAGGTCAGGCTCCCAAAATAGCGAAGTCTCCAAGGAACTGGTTGTCAAAGAGGTAGACTGTGGGAATGGGAGGAATGGGTCTGAGATAAATTGGAGAAATGGTGTTTCCTCTGAAAAACCAAGCAAGAAGGAGGTGACTATATCGCGTGAGAGGAGCTTTGGCTTGTCTAAAAGTTCAGGCGAGACTACTCTTGATATGCATTCCTGTAACCCTACTTCTGGAAATGGCCCCTCTGAGCCCTATCAGAATGATGTCGGTACTAGTAATAGTAGCTCGGTGGATCCATTTGTAAGGGAGCAATCAAGACATGGGAAATTAGGTGATATTGGAAAAATGATACTGGACACTGGCGAAGATATCGTCTTCTTCGGTGATAAAAGAACTTCATGGTTGGGGAGTACTAGTAAAGCCAACTCCAGTTCCAAAGTGAATGAAATAAGTGAACTCAATCGGATAGTTGAAAATGTTGCAAAGCATGAAGGCTATATGGGTAACTCTCGGTTTGGAAGTGGAGAGGAGAGTGTTCAGTAAAGACTCTTTTACCGTCTTCAAAGGGAAATTCATCGACCAGTTATGATCTGGTCACCATTTCTGAGAAAAGAGAAGGAAAGAAGAAGTCAGACACGAGAGATATTAGGGCAGAAATTAAGGAGCATGTGGATGAGTTGGGAAGAGCTTTATTCTTTGGTAAATCCTCGAGTTATGATGAAAAGAATGTTAGCAGCTTAAGTTTCCCCCTTGTGCATGATAATCAAAAGGAAGAGTTTCCCAGGCTGCCTCCTGTTAAGCTCAAGTCTGAGGACAAACCTCTGAACCTTTACTGCGAGGAGAAGTTTGAGCATGATGGGTCAGGTATAAGGCTAATCAATAATGAGGAGGCCCTTCTCCTAGGTTCATACCTAGATATTCCCATTGGACAAGAAATCAACTCATCAGGTTCGCTTCAATGACTTAGTTTCTATTATGACTACTGAATGTGACAGATAATTTTTTTTTAAAATGGACCATGTTACATGGCTTACTTTTTGAATGTACCTTATATTGTCTTTGAAATGTGAGTATGAGTTTTAATCCCCAATTGATAATGGATAGGTGGAAAAAGATCTGCTGGAGGAAACTGGCTGTCGGTAAGTCAAGGAATAGCAGAAGATGCATCTGATCTTGTTTCTGGGTTTGCTACCATCGGTGATGGATTAAGTGAATCTGTTGACTATGCTAATGAGTACTGGGACTCTGATGAGTATGAGGATGATGATGATGTTGGTTATGTCAGACAACCAATTGAGGATGAGACATGGTTTCTGGCTCATGAAATCGATTATCCGAGTGATCATGAGAAAGGAACGGCCCGCGGAAGTCCTGACGCCCAAGGAAGGGATGAAAACAAGGATGATGATGATCGGTCTTATGCTGAGGAGGATTCTTATTTCTCCGGTGAGCAATATCTGCAAGCTAAAGTTCAGCAACCTATTGAAGTTTCAGATAACAGTTTAGCTCTCACAGTCTCAGAATTGTATCCACCTAAGAATAACAATGATTTAATAGCACAATATGATGGACAATGGATGGATGAAGAAGAGCTGAATTTGATGCGTTCTGAGCCTGTTTGGCAGGGATTTGTAAGTCAGACAAATGAACTTGTCATGCTAGGTGATCGGAAAGTTTTGAAGGCGCGAAAATCTCATCTTGATGATGTTTGCCCCGAGGATGATCAGCGGGATTCAGTCAGGTCAATTGGTGTGGGGATCAATAGTGATGTGGCTGATTTTGGTAGTGAAGTACGTGAAAGTTTGGTTGGAGGAAGCAGTGAGGGAGAGTACTTCCATGATCATGATGCTGTAGCAGGGATTAAGCAGTTTAACTCCAAGTCAGATGAGAAACGCAATGATGGATTAAGCAGAGACAAACAGAAGACAAGCACAGATGACTCGAGAAATGATCTTGTTAATAATGATACAGGTGGAACCTTGCATGTGAAAAATCTAAACGATGGGAATTTTTCGTTTGATTCATCGCTAAGAGATGGGCAGTTGATGCACACTGAATCTAGTAAATCCTTTCGGTCAAGCAAATGTGAAACAGTAATGAGGGCCAAGAAGAATGCTGAAAGTCTGAATGCGTCAACAGGAACCGATGACATGCTTGCTTCTTGGAGGCGTAAAAGTAGTGATTCTTCTAGTTCTCGAAGTTCTGGGAATGAAAATAATGCAACATCTCTAAGATCTGGGAACTCATCTCCTTCTACCCTGTCAAATTATGCTCATGCTGAAAGAAGGTTTGCTAATAAAGAAGATGATAGGAATACAAGCAGCACAAGAGAGGAAGACCAGGGGACTGCACTCGATGATGAAGAAGCGGCAGCAGTCGAGGAGCAAGTGGCACAAATTAAAGCTCAAGAGGAGGAGTTTGAGACCTTTGACCTCAAAATCGTTCACAGGAAAAACAGGCAAGGTCTCTTCAAACATTTATATGAATTTGAGCTATAATCACGTTAAGACCAGTCCATTCTCTTAAAAAAAAAAAGATATTATGAATTTGGGATTAGATGATGGTAAAGTTTATATAAACAATATTTTACGTTGCAGTCTATCCTACCCCACATTTTGCTGGTTAACTTCGGGTAAAAAAGTTACAAAAGGATGTAACTCGGTTACTCGGGCATTTCATCCCGAGTTCTTTTGAAAGTTTTGGATGTTACTTTTTCATACCGATGAGAAAGAGGCAAAAGAACAGAGAACATATCATGCCCCATTCAGCATTCAAAAGCATGTGCCATTTAAATATCTTTCACTGTGATACCCTCTTATATGTATATATTTGTTTGGTTTTCATCAGAACTGGGTTTGAAGAGGACAAGAACTTCCACGTGGTCTTAAACTCAGTCATTGCAGGGCGATACCATGTCACCGAGTATCTTGGATCTGCTGCTTTCAGTAAGGCCATACAAGCGCATGACATGCAGACGGGCATGGACGTATGCATAAAAATTATAAAAAACAATAAGGACTTTTTTGACCAAAGCCTTGATGAAATAAAACTCCTCAAGTATGTCAACAAGCATGATCCTGCTGACAAGTACCATATTCTCCGGCTGTATGATTATTTTTACTACCGGGTAAGTAATCACATCACATGTTTTTTACATCTTCTTTGTGCCCTTTTTCAAACTAGGCTGCGTGGTTAATTTTGTTTGTGGGGACTAATGCAATCGTGTTGCACGTGACTTTTACTTCATGCTTGATTTGTCGGCTCGTGATTAGTCCTCACACTTGCGACATGCGCTTGTTGCAATGCTGCAGCCTGTAATATTCTTGCATCGGCATCAGAATTTGGGAATGATTTTTCACTGACTGTATGTTGCAGGAGCATTTGCTTATAGTCTGTGAACTTCTCAAGGCCAATTTATATGAATTCCATAAATTTAACAGAGAATCAGGGGGAGAAGTTTATTTCACCATGCCCAGATTGCAGGTTTGTCTGCATTATTATTTATTTCTTGGCATGGGCTCGTATCTATCTGGTTTCTGACATTTATGTGGAGCTATCTTTACAGTCAATCACCATCCAGTGTCTGGAAGCACTCCAGTTTCTACATGGCCTTGGACTTATACACTGTGACCTGAAGCCTGAAAATATATTAGTGAAGAGTTATAGCAGATGCGAAGTGAAAGTCATTGACCTTGGAAGTAGCTGTTTCGAGACGGATCATCTGTGCTCCTATGTTCAGTCGAGGTCTTACCGAGCACCAGAAGTCATCTTGGGACTTCCATATGATAAGAAGATAGACATATGGTCTCTTGGGTGCATCTTGGCAGAGTTATGCACAGGAAATGTGAGTTCTGTTCTTTCATTGACTTGTTCATTTACTCTACACGTAAATTTGATGTTGACTTGAATGATCATTCATGAGAAGCATCTGTGGCTCATCCTTAGTTGCCGCCATAAACAACAACCGTATGATGTTTCTGTACTCTGTAGACATTTTGAATGTGTGCCTATTGAATTCCCTTGCAGGTGCTTTTCCAGAACGATTCTCCTGCCACGTTGCTTGCGAGGGTAGTTGGAATTATAGGTTCTATCGGCCAGGAAATGCTTGCCAAGGGGCGCGATACCTACAAATACTTCACCAAAAGCCGCATGCTGTATGAGCGGAATCAGGTGATTTTTCAGACTTCCGACCAGCTGACTCGGTATTAGTTTGATAGTTTTAGTTACCTGGGAACAAAGAGAAGAACAGAATGTACCCGGCCCGGTTCAAAGACACTGCACTGACAGCTCTCTCAATCTCTCCTGATGTGTTGTTCGAAGGGTTAAAACCGCGTTCATGCATTGTGTCTACTTGATTAGCTTATGAAGAACCATTCCCCAAGCACTGAATAGGTCACATATAAGTGAACCATAGCCACTTTCTTACACTCACCACATTGCATGAACATCTGCGTTTCAGGAAACAAACAGGCTGGAGTACCTGATACCGAAAAGGACCTCCTTGAGGCACCGGCTTCCGATGGGGGATCAAGGGTTCGTTGATTTTGTGGATCATCTTCTCGAAATAAACCCGGAGAAACGCCCATCCGCAGCAGAGGCTCTCAAACACCCTTGGCTTTCGTACCCTTACGAGCCGATATCTGCTTAGACCCCGGCTAAAGAGGCTGCTCCGGGGAGTAGTCTCCGTTTCCGTCTTCCTCGGCAATGGGAAGGGCAAAAACGTAATTTGCTTACCGAAATCCAACGGCCACTTGTGATAGACCTCGGAACAAGGCTTCTCCTCGGGTGATTCTTTCCTTCCACTCTTCCGTCTGCAGAGGATCCCCTGTCTGTTGTATTCTGATGTTGTCAGGGCTTGAAGTTGGAAGTAAAAGCTGTTCTTGTCAATGGCGTGTGATTTGTTCATTTAGGGTTTAAAGCCGAGCCGAACAAGCTCCCGATATCTTCAAGATCCCTTTTTTTCCCCTGGGTTTAGCTTCGTTTCCGAATTCGCGTAACCTTTTGGAATCTTTTTTTTTTTTTTTTTCAGTGTTTTGTAGGAATTGTAGCCGTTTGATGAACTGTGTTAGAACAGATCAAGTGTGATATCTTCAGTTAATTAAACTTATTGATTAAGAAGACGACAAAAAAAGGGTTGAAAGGGGAAAAATGGATGGCCGGTGAGGATAAGAGGCGGCTCCAAAAAATGACACGTGGAATCTCGGTGTCTATTATCAATGCTATCCACTGAGATATCGGCACGTGTTCGGTCCCAAATAACGAAACGACCCCGTTCTTATCGTACGCAACGACAAATCGCCGCATCCTCCACGTGGCTGATGACGTCATCCTCTTCTTGTTTTTTTTTATCTACGACGTTTGTTTGCGGTCCAAATTCAAATTGGTGTCTTCTGCTACTGTCCTCTAAATTTCAATTTATTTTGTAATATCATATGCAAACTATGTGTTTCATAATTATACTGTTAAGGTGTTAAATACGATGAATATTTTGGTTCAAGTTTGTTAGCGCTAATCATATTCAAATTAAACATAATATATCTTTTTAGATCAAACTTTCTAATTGAATATAGGTTTGAATATAATTGAGATCGAATGAATATAATTTTTTTCCTTCAAAAACCTGAAACAAATACACTAACGTTCTGAATAAGTACCTATGATATATAAATCTTTTTGTCAGATACCATAAACTTTATAAACATTGTGTCTTGATAGAAATTTTAATCATATTACATGTTTTTTTTGGTTAAATCATATTACATGTTGTGGAAAAAAAATCATATTACATGTTTTGAATATTTTTATCCGAATTTAAATGGGTTTTGAATATGTATTTGATACTTCATAACCCAAATGATTAATAATAATAATAATAATAATAATAATAATAATATGATGATGATGATGATGATGTTACACAAGTCAAAGTCACACGACCAGATAGATGGTCTTCAGGGAAAAAATACAAAAAATTCCATGAATGATAATAAAATACATAAAATACCACTTTTCATTCTAAATTAACAAATAAGGTTTTACTATATGCTTAAATTGTTACAGATTAATGTATGAATTTGGGTTTCCGGGAATAGGATGCAATGAATCAGAATAACATTCCTTCGTTGCATTTTATTTTCCCGCGCATGGAAGAGTGTGTGTGTGTGGTGGAAAATGAGGGAATCTACGGAAATAAATACGCGTTTAATTGGTAATTCCAAGGAAAATAAAAGAAATAAATCTATGGCGCCACGTGGCAAATCTAGAAGAATCTCGTGCCAAGTCTCGAAGAGAGCCGTACCTGTCTCACGCTCTCTGCTACAAAGGCACCTCTCTCCCAAACAAAGCACACAGAGAATAAACTGATTTTTTTTTCTGATAAATAACCAGTTTTTTTTTGGAAAAAAAAATCATCGAAGCGATTCGTCTTCGATTCGTTTTTCGTGAAGGGATCATTTCTTTATAATCGATTCCTCTTCTTCTCCATTTCTTCCTCTTCTGCCGCCATTGTCTTGTAGTTCTGTTTATCTGGTCAGAAACAGGGGAAACCCTTAATTTGGAGTTACCCGTTCGTCATTTCGATCTGCTATATTTGGCAAAGAGAAGCAGATTGTGTTTGGGTGTCCTTTTTTTTTTCTTCCTATTTGAGTTCTCTTCGTTTATGATCTGTTCAATCGGAGGATCGATCTTAATTGGTAGAGGAACTCGAATCCCTAGGTTACCCATCATCAGAGGGCCTTCCAAATTTTATGTGAACGAGGAATCGTGCGCTCTCCCGGTCAGTATTGCCGTTTTCCGACGATCATCATCATCATCAATGGCGATGGAAGTGAAGATAATGGGTTCTGGTTCTCCGACGTTGATTCTGACATCGGGAGCGAGCGGTCGCGTCAGGGCTCTCTTCTCCATGCGAGAGCTCAAGCGTCTCGTGATGATAATCCAAGCGATGATTCTCTTTCTCTTCCTCCCCATCCGTGTCGTCGTGTGGCGGCAGTGGACGAGTACGGTGGTGGTTAGAGAGGAGAAACAGGAGAGGAAGGTTCGTGTTCCTCCGCCATCGACGATCGCCGCCCTGAAAAGGAACGCTGACTGCAGCGGCGGCGTCGTAACTCCGGCGACGGTGGTGGTGGACGAGGATGTGGCGGTGAGACGGTCGCTAGCGGTACGGCGTGTGTTGGAGGACGACGTTGGCGTCGGAAGCTCCGCCAGAGAGTTCTCGCTTTTTACGACGAGGAGAGGCGACACGTTGTTCACTCAGTCATGGACACCAGTCTCCTCCAAGACCAGGTCATCCCCCCCCCCTTTATTAGTTCTTTTAATTATGTCTTAATCATTAGCTTTAATTAATCTTTTGTGGTGTTAAGAGTGATTAATTGGATTAAGATTATTGGAAGCATAGATTCTTGGCATGGGTAGGTGGGTCAGTGCAAGCTGCAGCATTCTCCTTCTCCGTCCGCTTATTCATTATTAAAGATTTCATAATTATTGTTAATTAGTGTATTGAAACTGATCTTAAGGTGTTAAAGGTTGCATAAACGAGTCATTAGTCTACTTGGTTTCCTGAATAGTATAAAGTATTAACCTTTTCGGCTTGGTGCAAAGTTGATGTGAAGGGCTGAGAGCCCAAGTAAAGATTTTTTTTTTTAAGTAGAAGATTCTTGGTTCATATGTCGGGACAAGCAAAATAAGGGTTCCTACCCTTCCAAGGACCTTTTCCCAAGGAATGTGGTTCCCCATCATAAAGCTGAGCTGATGATATAATGGTTTTCCAATTCTTGGACGCTTCTTAGATCCTCTGCTGTCTCTTTTGAAGGGCTGAGAGCCCAAGTAAAGATTTTTTTTTTTAAGTAGAAGATTCTTGGTTCATATGTCGGGACAAGCAAAATAAGGGTTCCTACCCTTCCAAGGACCTTTTCCCAAGGAATGTGGTTCCCCATCATAAAGCTGAGCTGATGATATAATGGTTTTCCAATTCTTGGACGCTTCTTAGATCCTCTGCTGTCTCTTTCAGCTGGTCCTGGTTGCTGTCTTGTTCTCTATCTTTTGTTGGTTTG